>NW_026067911.1:16776606-16875852 GCF_014885135.2 Alexandromys fortis | reverse complement strand
AAACCAAAAAAAAAAAAACAAAAACAAAAAAAAAAAAAAACAAAAAAAAAACAAATAGCAGCTCATAATAAACTGATTAAAATAACCCACAAGTTCTGGTATACAATAAATAATGAGTCGGGCAATGGTGGCTCATGCCTTTAATCCCAGCACTCGGGAGGCAGAGGAAGGCAGATCTCTGTAAGTTTGAGACCAACCTGGTCTATAGAGTGAGTTCCAGGACAGGTTCCAAAAAACTACACAGAGAAACCCTATCTTGAAAAAACATAAATGAATGAGTAATAAGTAGGTAAATAAAAACGAAAAAAGTGGAATCTGCCAGCAATAAAATATAAATAAGAAATCTTGAAAAAAATATAGTGGAAGTGAGAGAATCTCTATTTCAGAGATGCCATTTTAACTGTTGAACCAGGCAGTGAATGCTAAAGGCTAGTGGTCAAAATCTGATGACAGGTGAGCTATTTGGTCTTAGATTGTTCGTAAATAAAAAGCAAAACAAGTTTACAGTTGCAAATACTACCCTAACACAGTAATAAAATAGAACGGATAAATTGTGTACCAGTTGATTTGCTGAACTGAGAAGCAACCATCATTAGTCTGTGACTTTCTGTGAAAAGTGTAGTTTTAACTAACAATGAGGAAAAGGAAGCAAATCCAAACTCAGGAACATTCCAAAAACATTGCTGTATGCTCAGCGTAATAATTAACAGCAGAAAATATAAACTATTCATTCATTTAATGTGCATTGGTGTTTTGTCATGGGTGTTGTGTCTCCTGGGACTGAAATTACAGACAATTGTGAGCTGCCATGTATCCAAGGGAATTGAACCCTGGTCTTCTGTAAGAGCAAGTCAGTGCTCTTAAACACTGAAGCATCTCTCCAGCCCCTAAAATACAAACTCTTTAAAATTATTTCAGATAGACTCCAGAGAAATGATTGCTACATGACAGGTATGCTTTAAAACCAGACAACATAACTGACAACAATTATTAGAAAAAAATTAAGACCATTTTCACTATGTACTAAGCTTAAAATAAGTCTAATTTTGATAATATGTGAGGCCATCTGCAGTTATAACAACTACAGTAATCCTGAGGAGCACTAAGAAGTATGTAAAAGAGCAAGCATATCTGCAACCGTTTAATGAAAAAAATGTAAGCACCAATATTAGCCACCAAGATTTTAAAGTACATTCCTATAGTTTTTTTCTACTACTCTTTCAATTGAGAACAAAACTGAAGCTATTTCCAAGTAAAATGCTAGCTAAATTCTAAACTTCTTTTAGCTATACTTAAAATCAGATACAATAAGCTGGTTTCTTATTACCTGCTGTGTTTTCCTAAATTCTTCTAAAATTTTTGCTGCCATTTCATAGTCTTCTAATAAATGATAAGCAATAGCATAACCAATCCATGATGCTCTCTGTGCAGGTCGAAGCTGAAGCAACTGGTATCTTGTTTCCTTCACGGGGCAGAAGAAAACAAAACTTATTGCTTAGGTTTACAGTTAAATGGAATGCTTCTCTAAACTAGCACACAAGGCCCTCAGGGCCTTAAGAAAACAAGATTGGCTGAGCAGTAGTGGTGCACGCCTTTAATCCCAGGACTTGGGAGGCAGAGGCAGGAGGATCTTAGTGAGTTCCAGGGTAGTCAGGACTAATAGACAGAGAAACCCTGTCTCGAAAGACGAAACAAAAAACAAACAAAAAAGATCACATTAATCTGTTTTTAAAATCTAACTGTTCCAATCACAGGTATAATCACTAAGGAGTAGCCAGTTAAATTTCTTTCAAAGAATGGAAAGAAAAATTTCCTTATCAGAATATAAGTCCTAAGTAACAAGATTTTTTTCTTATGAAATAAGAAACATATTTTACTTACCCTGTAACCCTCAAGATCTCGCATTTGAATCTGTAGTAAAGAAAGGTCTCTTAAGATCTGAAGATTGTCCTTATCCCATTTCAGTGCATTTCGGTAGCACTTAATGGCTTCATCATATTTTTTGTCTGACCTTTGAAGAAGGCCATAAACGTGCCAACCTAAAGGAACTTAGTTAAGGATACAACCTGCATGTCAAAAAAATACTATTCCCAGCCAGGTGTGGTAGCTTTTAATCTCAGCACTCAGGAAGCAGAGAAAAATAGACTTCTGTGAGTTTTAGGTCAGCCAGGGATACACAGTGAAACCTTGTCTACTAAAGGAAAGAGATAAGCAAGGGAATGAACAATTGGTTCTAAGAATACTATATAGCTGGGCACGGTGGTGGTACACGCGAGAGGCGTGCTGATCTCTGAGTTCAAGGTCAGCCTGATCTACAGAGTTCCAGGAGAGCAGGGGCAAAGGGGGATGGGGGGGGGAATATGAACGAGAATAAACTATAAAAGGAGGTCATACCTCACCTAGTATAAACTTTTAATTGTATCACCAATCACTAAACCTACCAATTCCCACCCACTCGTTTTTTTTTTCTTTTTTTTCTTTTTTTTTTTTTGGTTTTTCAAAACAGGGTTTCTTTATAGCTTTTGGAACCTGTCCTGGAACTCGCTCTGTAGACCAGGCTGGTCTTGAACTCAGAGATCTGCCTGCCTCTCCCTCTTGAGGAAGTAAAACCAGAGCAGAAAGCTATATCTAAAACACACTGTTAGCCCTGTCTTTCTTTTTTGGTCCTCTGATCACTCTTCTTGACAGACTTCTGCTCTGCAGGATTAGTAGTCCTTCTCTGAAAATCAAGTTCTATGTACTCTCCGAATGCTCTCTAGAGCTATCTAGTACTTTACTTCAACAGACTATTTACTTCACTTGTAACTGTAACAGACAGTTAACAATTGAAAATGTATGAAATAACTCAGCTCTTAAATTATGCTAGCCCACGAAACACATATACCTACCTTGTTAGAGACTGAAAACTACCAAGGCACATTTTTCTGTTTTCCACCATATACTTGTACTCAAATACAGCCCTTATCAATCCCTTAAACAGAAGACAAATGTTGTTATATATTAAGTCACTACTACCAGGAGAATATGAATATTCCCATTTCACAAATGAGAAAACTGAGGCCTAAGATAACAGAAAGAGGCTGAGCAGGGTGTCAGGTCCAAGTGAAGCTCGTTACACATTAAACTTCACAGCCTCTGCTTTTACTCAGTATAGTATATACAATATAAGGTTCTTTAATATTCCTTATTTAATATTCCTCTCTAAGCGTGAGGTGGTGGTGCATGCCTTTAATCCCAACAGCAGAGGCAGAGGGATCTCTGTGAGTTCAAGGCCAGCCTGGTCTACAGAGGAAGTTCCAGGACAGGCTCCAAAACTATACAGAGAAACCCTGTCTTAAAGAACAACAACAACAACAAATTAGACTCTCAAAGTTATAGTCATGGATGAATGAAATCAACATGATACTTGTCTTGGACCATTTAGACTGCTACCATAAGTAATATATAATAACTTACTTAAAATAGGTAATTTATAAACAAAAGAAATTTGCTGTTGAGTCTGGCTCTCTCTTTCACAGATCCTAACTGTATCGTCATGTGGTCAAAGGGACTTTTATACAAATCTTATTCCTGAAGGCTCTATCCTCGCACCCTAACCACTTTTTAGACCTTACCCCTAAATACCATCACTCTGATGACTGAGCTTCAACATGTGAATTTAGAGGATATAAATATTCAAGCCATATCAATATCCCATCCCAAAATGAGAAGAGCTTCCATAGATACAATATCTAACATGCACTGTTAAAGTGTAGTGGGTATACGGGGGAGAGGGAGGAGTTTCCTGAATGATAGTTGCAGTTTTCACTTTAAGAAAAAAATCCTTTCCTCGTGGTAATAGGGATCTACACTTCTTGACTCCATTCATATCCTTATGTCAAAACAGCCTACTCAATCTTTAAACACACTTCAAAAGGATACACACATGACTTTTCAAGTCATTTCTCAAACCTCTGCGAACCAATTCATAAGCTTCTTCCTTTTTTCCCAGACAGTTCAAAGTTAATCCTTTCATAGCCAGGGTTTCTGGTTTAATAACAAAGAAAAAAAGAAGGTAGGAGAAAGTAATCCATAAGAAATAACTATAATTTCATGCAAATACTACAAACATTTCAAGATTAATAAGGCGTTTCCAGGTATGTACAGAATTAAAGTACTTTCAAAAACCAATAAGGCAAGTAAGCAAAAACCTCTAGATTCTACTCTTACAGGCTCTCAGAGATTTTTTTTTAAATGAATAAATGTAAGAAAAAAAAAAACCTCACCAGGCATGGTGGAATTTATCTTTAATCCCAGCCCTTGAAGGCAGAAGCAGACAGACCTCTTGTAAGTTTGAGGCCAGACTGATCTACAAAAAGATAAAAACACAAAATGCACCTACATCTGACTAAGTCAGACTATCTAGTAATAACCATTCTGTTGGCACTCTTAGGGAAATTCATGAGATTGATTATATACCTAGTCCTTTAAAACTGGAAATACTATCTTGAAAATAACTTCATTTTCATGAACCTATGCTATGAAGGCTAAATCAATTCTTCATTAAAACACATAAATTATCTACAGCTCTGATTTTGTGTGTATTTATGACTTGTGCGTTTGAACGTATTGAGATCAGAGAAGGACCTTGGGTTTCTGTCCTTGCTTTCCACCTTGTTTGAGGCAATGCCTCACTGTTATTTGTAGTTGTGTATATGCCAAAATATTTGGCCTCCCAGCTTCTTGAGATTCTCCTCTCTGCTTCCTATCTCCTCGTAAGTGTACTAGGTTTACAAGGGTGCACAGTACTTTGCCTGTCTTTTCTTGTGGTTTAGAGGAATTCAAACTCAGATCTTTATGTTTGCTTTAGCAGGTACGTTACCCACTGGCATCTACACATCCCCTACATTTGATTTTCAGAAATTTATTATTGAATCTTTAGGATTACTATGACTAACACAGTGAAACATGTCAGAAGCTCATCGTTTCCCATCACCGGTTAAGAGTACAGTGGTGGTGGAGAGATGATGGCTCAGTAGGTAAGAGCACTGGCTGCTCTTTCAAAGAACCCGGGTTCAATTCCCAGCACCTACATGGCAGCTCACACCTGTCTATAACTCCAGTCCTAGGGCCTCTGACACCCTCACACAGACAAACATGTGGTCAAAACACCAATGCACATAAAGTAAAAATAAATTTTAAAAAGTAGGATTTTTTTTTCTTTCTTTGTGTGTGTGTGTGGGGAGGGTCAAGACAGCATTCCTCTGTGTAACAGTCCTAGATGTCCTGGAACTTGTTTTGTAGACCAGGATGGCCTCAAACTCACTGAGATCCGCCTGCCTTTACCTCCCAAGTGCTGGGATCAAAAGCATACATCACCACTGCATGGCAAAAGTAGATTAATTTTTAAGAAGACTATTATGGGAAATAGTAAACTTTTCAAAAAAGTTAAGTATTCCTAATTTTTACAATGCATAATCCTATGACAGTTAAAACTCAAATTATGATTTACCTAATTTTTTTTTCAAGACATGGTTTCTCTGTATAGCCTTGGCCAGACTGGTTTACAAGACAGAACAGCCTATGCTGTAGCATAGTGTACTAGAAACCTGTCTCAAAAAAAGAACTATAGGAAAGAATAAAGATATGCATAGGCACAGAGATCCACTTTCCTCTGCTGAGATTAAAGGCATGAGCCACCACTGCCCAGCCTACAAATGATTTTTAGGAGGATACCTTAATCAAACTCACAGAGATCCATCTGCCTCTATCTCCTGAGTGCTAGGATTAAAGGCGTGTGCCACTACCACCTGGCTGAAGTTAGCTATCAATAAGAAACGAAGATCAATTTAGGTATTTTTACTCTCACTGATTCTATCTTCAAACTGCAGCATAAGTATATCCTCAAGCATAGGGAAACAAGATACAAGAGAAGGAATGATGAAAACTGTCATTCTCCCCTTCTCAATACACAATGTCAATTAATTACTAAATGAGTCATGTTTCCCAAATCTATAGAAATCAGACCCCCCCCAAAATGCTATTTTCCGTTTATTTCTTTACACGTTCAGTCACATATCATCAACTGTTCTACAAGAATCTAACCACCCATCATTATTCAGACAAAAGTTATACATCTGGATGTAAATAAAAATGTCTTAAACAAACATGACTCAGTGGTAAACTAATTAAGATACAATATAAATAAGTGACTAAATGGTCACATTCTGAACAGTTTATGGTAAAGAATAAAACTCTTCAAGCTGCAAGCTCTAAAGTAAAATGTTCTTATGAACATATTAACTAAAACAAGCATCCGGTCTAAATGGGCTCTTCTGCCTTTCCATTAGCTCTACTAGAAGAACTAATACTGAAAAGAAGAAACCAAAACAAACTGAATGTGCAATCATTTTCTTGGTATTTAACTCAAAATTCATTTATTACTAAGTTTTATCTTCTCATAAGAGTTAATGGTATACTCTGGAAAATAAAGACAGCTGGGTAACAGCAAAGTAAGGGAAGCCAGATAGTCATTCAATTATGCCAAATCTAATTAAAGGTACACAGTATTTGTCCTTACCTCCATGTTCTGCAAATTTGGGATTGGAAAGAATTTGTTTACAGAACTTCAATCCATTTCTATACTGTTTATGTTCATAACATCTCTGTCAAAAAAAGAAAGTATGTCAGTTTAACAATAATTGCAGAAACTTTCTAAGTTCATTGTTAAATTTTTATGCTATTAAACAGAATATTATTTTCAGATTCTTCTAAGTCCCCTTAAATACTCACCAAAAGGGGATGAGAACATAATTAATTGGCAGAGCACTTGCCTAGCATACCCAAATCTCTATCACCAAAAGTTGAAATGTTTAAATACAAAAATTAAAAGCAGAATAAAATGAAAGATATAGATTTGAAAAATCATAAGCTAATTTGTGTTTCTTCCCCACAGTGAGATCTCCTTTAAACAACAACAGCTTGATTCTGTCTTCTAACCTGGTCTGCTAACCTGCATCTTTTTAATAAGAAAATGAAACCATTAGACTTCAAGAGCTAAGCTGGGGGGCGGAGGGTACACGCCTTTATAATCTCAGCACTTGGGAGGCAAAGGCAGGCAGATCTTTGTGAGTTTGAGGCCAGCCTGGTCTACAAAAGCTAATTCCAGGACAGCCAAAGATTTACAGAGAAACCTGGTGTAGGAGGTCCTTCTGAATTTGTGTTGATTTCATTGGTTGAATAAAGAAGCTGCCTTGTCCTTTTGATAGGGCAGCCCTTATGTGGGCAGAGTAGACAAAACAAAATGCTTAAAAAAAAAAAAAAGACAGGCGGAGAGAGGCGCCATGGAGTTGCTGAAGTCAGCCGTGCTAAATCTTTCCCGGTAAGCCACGGCCTCGTGGTAATACACAGATTAACAAAAATGGGTTAAATTAAAATGTAAAAATTAGCCAACAGGAGACTAGAGCTAATGGCCAGACAGTGATTTAATTAATACAGATTTCCATGTGATTATTCAGGTATAAGTGGGGGGGGGGGGGGACGACAATAAGCAGCCCGCCTGGTGTAAGCCAGTCCACTCCTCCTCATACTACAGAAATCCTGTCTCGAAAAACAACAACAGCAAAAGATTTCACTAGGCCTGGGCTGGAGAAATGGCTCAGTGGTTAAGAGCATTGCCTGCTCTTCCAAAGGTCCTGAGTTCAATTCCCAGCAACCACATAGTGGCTCACAACCATCTGTAATGAGGTCTGGTGCCCTCTTCTGGCCTACAGATATACACACAGACAGAATATTGTATACATAATAAATAAATAAATATTTTTAAAAAAAAAAAAGAGCTAGGCCTGCCACTGTGCTGCACTGGTTTCTTTGATATTTTCCTAATCCTTATTTAGGTTCTAGCAGCATCTTGAGTCTTCTGGGATGTGTTTATCTTTCTTTCCAATGTTTAGGATTTCTTTAAATATTTTCTGCAGTGCCACTAAAAGTGATCAAGTAAATTCCTTTAGTGATATCTTTTTCCTTCAATTATGAAGATGACTACGCTAGATCAGCAGTTATTGTCTTTCAGACTGATATATATTGGTCTGTACCTTTTGAATTTTCAGAGCTGAGAAATCCACTGCTATTCTATCATTTGCCTTTATATATAACTTGATGCCTGTCTCTTGCAGCTTTCAAGCTTCTTCTCCCCCCACCCCCATGGTTTTGAGACAGGGTTTCTCTGTGTAGCCCTTGTTGCCCTGAAACTCACTCTATAGACCAGGCTGGTCTCTGACTCCCAAGTGCTGGGTTTTTAAAGGCCCAAGTCACCACCGCCAGGCTAGCTTTCAACCTTCTTTGTTCTGTATGCTTCCAATATAATGTAAGGAGTTTCTTTTCGGATTTTTTTTTCTGTCTGGCTTCCACTGGCACCTGCATCCACTTCTCCCTCTCCACCCAACTCACACAAATAATAATAAATAATAATCATTAAAATAATATACTGCTTTAATTCTAGCACTTGGGAGTCAGAGACAGGCAGATCTCTGAGTTTGAACCAGCATGATATATATATGTCCATATATATTATCTATATATATATAATATATATATACACAGCAAGCTCCATTTGAGACAAGGGTTACAGCATGAGACCTTGTCTCAAAACACAAAACATAATAAAAATCTTGAAAAACAAGTCAGAGAGAGGGAAGGGGAGGAAAGATAAAGAAAATATAACAAAATAACCTTAAATGATCTCAACACTCAGCAGGGTCTGACCTATTCCTAGTTCCAGGATAATTGTCTTTTGGGCAGGACAAAGCCAGTTCATTAAACTGAAGCTAGATATTAAATAAAGCTGCCTGGCACAAGATTAAACCAGTCAACACTCCAGCATGGAGAAGAAAGAGATTTACTCAAGTCCCACATCTAGCTGAGGAGCAGTAAAAACCACTAGAGGGCCCATGATAGACTGACTGCTTCAGAGTACAGGAGCAGCACTAAGTAGACTCAGCTAGTTATGAGGAGGGTGGGAAGGGGAGGGAGATGCTACAGGATGAATTGAAGGAGGGGTTGAGGAGATATATATATGATCTAAATACACTGTGTTAATATATGAAATTAACAAAGAAAGAATAATTTTTTTAAAGAAGGAAAAGAGAATGAGGTAGCTGTATGACAATCTAAGTGGTCTTTGCCTGGGCCTGATAGATCATTTGGGCAGCCCATCCTGCCTCAGAGCTGGAGGGGGTGGGGCACACAAAGTGTGCCCTGCAGTCCCTTGTCAGGGCGTGGGATAAGGTGTTCCTATTCTGTGCAGTCAATGGGGAGCCAAGTCAATCTTATCTCTTTCCACTTAGGTAGGGCACAGACACTAAGCCTGCCTTGTCCCTATCCTTTGGTAAACAGTGGTGGAACTATCTGTGTGGGTCACCCAGGTCTATAACGCAACCAGGTTTCTACTTCTTTGGTCACTCTAATTGTTACTCAAAGATTGTTCCCCTTTACCCAGAGGCTTTTTATAGGCCAGGTCTTAAGCATATAGTCCAAGAACCCCCTCTGAATTACTAGACATGCAAATAGGGACTTTGCATGGCTATAAGTCGGCTTGGTAAGATGTAGGAGAGGTCTTTTTAAGACAGTTTCTTGACACTATTCAGGTTAAGTATCTTCCCACCACGAACTCTGTATCTCTGGACACCCAGAAGCAGCACAATGCTTTTGCTCTCTCTGCTCTTTATGTTACTGAAATATAGCAGAAATGTCCTGTCGTAAGTCGTAGCTCCAAGCCTCTGTGGCTGCTCGCTCACTCAGTCTGTAGAGCAGAGAACGCCCCAAGTTCTCAGGAATGAACTCTGTTCTCACTCTCTTTCTAATGTATTTTTTTTTTCATTTCCTGCTACTGAAAGCACTGTTTTTCCACTGCCAAACACTTAGTATGATGGATAAATCATGCCCAGTTTATTCCCCAGAGATTTATTTTTGGCTTAAGCCAACAGAGCAGCTTTCTATTCTCCACTATGCAGACCTACTTGCATATACAATCCACAGGGTTTCTCTGTGTAACCCTGGCTGTCCTGGAACTTTTGTAGACCTTGAACTCACAAAGAACCACCTGCCTCTACTTCCTAAGTGCTGGGATTAAAGGCATGCACCACCACACCACCCAGTTTGTTTCACCTTGTTTATTATCCAGTTTTATAATCAAATAAACCTTTAAAATGCAAAAAAAAAAAAAATAGGGACCCCCTGGGGCCATCTTTGAAGAGTAGGAATGCCAGGTGGGCTGCTACCTCTCATCCAATACTTACAGGAGTCTAGGGCTCTTATTCTTGGATAACAGGCGCTTAACCTACTGAGCAATTCCCTCAGGCTCTCTTCCCCAGGTTCAGAAAAGCATCCAGGCACGCATGTGCACACACACGCTAGGATCTACATTAAAATGTAATTTTAAAAGCCCCCTCCCCAAATAAAAACAATTAAAATTTGCTGGTGTGGTGATGCATGCCTTTAGCCCCAACACCTGGGTGGTAGAAACAGGTGGATTTCTTTGAGTTTGAGGCCAGCATGGTCTACATTGCAAGTCCAGGCTAGCTACTATTACACAGGGAGATCCTGACTCTAAAAAGGAAAAAAAAATTACCTGAAAAGATATACACATGGCCAATAAGTAATATTCAATGGGTTTTTGTTTGTTTGTTTTTAAATATTTATTTATTTATTATGTATACAATATTCTGTCTGTGTGTATGTCTGCAGGCCAGAAGGGGGCACCAGACCTCATTACAGATGGTTGTGAGCCACCATGTGGTTGCTGGGAATTGAACTCAGGACCTTTGGAAGAGCAGGCAATGCTCCTAACCACTGAGCCATCTCTCCAGCCCCCTGTTTGTTTGTTTTTTGAGACAAGGTTTCTCTGTGTTAGCAGTCCTAGCTGTCTTAGAACTTACTCTGTGAACCACACCAGTCTCAAACTCACAGAGATCCACCTGCCTCTGCCTCCCATGTGCTGGAATGAAAGCACCTGGCAAAATTGTTCATATTTTAGCTTGCATATTTTTATCATACAGTGGATCTCTTAAAGACAGTAACATGCATGTACACACACACATACAATAAAAATGCACAACCACCTTTAACAGATATTCAACATAGCATCTGAGAAATACAAATTAAACAGAACACAGATTACCTCTTTTTTTTTTTCTTTTTTTTTTTTTCCGAGACAGGGTTTCTCTGTGGCTTTGGAGCCTGTCCTGCCTGGAACTAGACCAGGCTGGCCTTGAACTCATAGAGATCCACCTGCCTCTGCCTCCCGAGTGCTGGGATTAAAGGCGTGCGCCACCACCGCCTGGCAGATATTACCTCATTTTCATTAGTGTGCTATTATTTTTAAAAAGACTGAGAGCCAACCAGATGGTGTGATGGTGCACACGTGTAATCCCAGCACTAGGGAGAAACAGAGATGGGTGGATCTCTGAGTTTAAGGCCAGCCTGACCTATAAAGCAAGTTCCAGGACAGCTAAAGTCTTCCACAGTGAAACCCTCTTTTGAAAACCCTAAAAACTATGCTACAGAGAAAAAAAAATAGAGCAAAACAAGGCATAATAAAACAGAATGAACTATTCTAATAAACAATAAAAAATCTCATCTCTGGCACCCATATAACACTCTTGAGCTATCTGCTCCCAAATGTACAGGAGTAACTGCCATCAGCTTAGACAAATGCCAAGTATAAAAGTGTAGAGCAAGTTTGAAAATATCTGTTATCGGCTGTTGGACCAAAAACAGCACAGGACTGTGGTCTCGGAAGCAGGTAAATCCCCTTTTCTGCCTAAAGGCATTTTCCTGATGGCAGATTAGGGGTGGAAAAAGAACGCATTCAGCAGTGTGCAATCTAAGCAGCTGTAGTGTGAAAACTGCAGAACAGCTAGACTCTCGGGAAAGGGCAGCACAGGGAAGTCAACAGATACAACCTTTAGAAACATCTTTAGGAATCTTTGCAGGGCCACACCATACTTAAGCCAGGGAAAGGACAACTACAATGCAGCACGAGCCTACAAAGCCTGTCTACCAAGAAACGTTGGCTCAAAAAAAAAATTAAACATTAAATAAATAATAAAGACAACCATGAAAAGAACATACTAATGTATGCACCCCCCCACCTACCCCACACAAAAGCTGCCTGCCAAAACAAAATCCTATTAAAGGCAACAGAATCCACACATTCAACTGACTGTCCATTGTTTCTAAAGTTATGAAGGGAAGGCAGTACTACTAGAAATAGAAGGACACAGAAAAATGACCCAGAGCCTGCAGGAGCAACAAATTAAGAGCAACACTCAGAAATAATGAGGGAGGCAGCGACTTTGAACGAAGTTTCTATTATATAATACGTAAAAATTAAAGAAAATCTGAACACAATCAGAAAATAGTTACCTATAGAAATTAAAAATATTATAGACATCACAGTAATGTTGAAGCCATTGTGATTATAAAAACACTACAGAAAATGTGAAGTCATACTAATAGAAACTATCTAAATGGAAGCTTAAACAGTTCAAAGTAATGAAACTCACGTCCCAACAACCTGTGGGAACAATACCAAGTATAACAATACCAGAGAAAATAAAGACCAAAATGAGTGAAAAAATACTGAAACCAGCTATGGTGGCATATGTCTATAATACTAGCTTATAGAATATGAGACTGCTTCAAAAGAAAAAATAAAGAAAGGAAACAAAAGTTCTATTACATTCTAATTGCTGGAAAGCAAAGGCAAAAAAAAAGGAAAGCAGGCAGGAAACAAGCAAGCAGAGGAAAATAATAAAGACAATGCAGTCAGTGAAATGAAAGGGAAATATCAGAAATCAAAAGCTACTTCTTTGATAACAAAAAAAAAATGAATTAACCTCTGGCCATAAGCACAATCTCAAAAGTACACCATACAGCAGAATAATTAAAGCCCAAGCTTTCTAGCCAGAGGATGAAAAGAAGGACCAACAACTCAGAAAGAACACAAGAAAAGAACTGTGAAAGCAACCATACAAAGCTATTTACCCTAAACTCCGTGTACCTGGATCTGATCCTATTCACATTAAGGAATTTGAGCTGCAAGAACCATATGGTCATGAGGTGAGGAGGGGCTTATGAGCAATAGACCAAAGCAGAAACAGGAGGGTTTTCAAAAATGAACTGACATTAGAATCACATCCCATAAGAGTTAGGACTTGCAGTTTAAACCTAACGGATCTACTGAACATAATCATCAACATTCAAACAGTAAAATCTCAACTTGGCTATAGAATGGTAATAAAAAGAAGCCATGTAGCCGGGCAGTGGTGGCGCACGCCTTTAATCCCAGCACTCGGGAGGCAGAGGCAGGCGGATCTCTGTGAGTTCGAGACCAGCCTGGTCTACAGCTCTAGTTCCAGGACAGGCTCCAAAGCTACAGAGAAACCCTGTCTGGGGGGGGGGGGGGGGGAAGAACCCGTGTAGAGGTGAGACATTGAACTAATAAGACTTACTTATATGTCCACTATCTTTATGACATGATAGCAGTATAATGCCTTGAAAACAGGGCATCAAAACCCACAATGTGGGCTGGAAAGATGGCTCAGTGGTTAAGTTACTTCCTGCTCTTGCAGATTTAAGTTCAGTTCCCAGCACAACCAATATGTAACCCCAGTTTCAGAGGATCAGAAGTTCCTCTTTTAGCCTCCACAGTCACTGAATGCACTTATATACATTCGGGCAAAACATTCCTACATATACCATCAAAATTAGTCTTAAAAGTCGGGCATTAGCCGGGCGGTGATGGCACGTGCCTTTAATCCGGAGTCAGGGGCAGAGGTAGGCGGATCTCTGAGTTTAAGGCCAGCCTGGTCAACTGAGCAAATTCCAGGACAGGCTCCAAAGCTACACAGAGAAACCCTGTCACACCAAAAAAAAAAAAAAAAAAGGAAGGAAGGAAGGAAGGAAGAAAAGGGCGGATGGGCGGACAAACGGTCAGGCAGGCAGGCATGGTAGTTTATGTCTTTTCATGTCTTTGATTCTAGTACTTGGGAGGCAGGGGCAGGCAGATCTCTGTGAATATAAAGCCAGCCTGGTCTGCAATTTCCAGGATAGCCAGAGCTGTTACACAGAGAAACCCTGTCTCAGGGGTGGGGTGGAAGATCTTAAGACTAGGTATGGAGGTGCATGCCTTTAATCTCAGCACTCAGGAGAGAGGAAGGCAGATCTCCCTGAGTTCCAGGCTAGTCACAGCCACATAGTAAGACCCACCACCCCAAAAAAGACCCACCAAAGGAAAATTTAACAAGTCAAGATTATCCTTTAATCTGAAGAGCTCTTAAATCTCATCTGTTGAAAGTGTGACCACAGCTCGTGTCTAATGCCAGCATTTAGCAAAATAATTTTAGGAACTGATCTAAACAATACGTCCTTTTAACTTCACAACTGGGTCTAGCTTAGTCTAAGATTTTAGAGTTTCTCTTCTCTCACCCTGCTTAATTCAACCAAAAATCTTTGTTCTTTTAACTGTTCCTTACACGAAAGCTTCAAGTCTCCTTAATTCTCTGGACCACTCTCTGAGGCCAACATAAAGTTCTCATATTTTAAAAGTCAAGTTTCAAAAAAAACTGAAAAATTGAAATACATCTTCTAATTCTTCTAAGTTCAGTTTATAAAAATGTTATTAGCAGTTTATAAAACAAAATGATATATACAGACACACACACACACACACACACACACACACACACATATATATTTGGAGACAGCCTCACCATGGAGCTAGCCTAGAACTCAATATTTAGACCAGGCTGCCCTCAAACTCAGAGATTCACCTGTCTCTGCCTCCCTAGCCCTGAGATTAGATGTGCATCAATATGAGCAGCACATCTTAATATTTCTTTTTTTTTTTAAAGATTTATTTATTATGTATACAACTTTCTGTCTCCACACGCCAGAGGAGGGCACCAGATCTCTTTACAGATGGTTTGGAGCCACCATGTGGTTGCTGGGAATTGAACTCTGGACCTCTGGAAGAGCAGACAGTGCTCTTAACCACTGAGCCATCTCTCCAGCCCCATCTTAATATTTCTTAAGCAACAAGTATATAGTCCCAGAATAATATAGAAGGATCTGTGGAAATTTCACACCAATACTTTTGTAGAATTTGAGGTCTTTTTTTTTTTCTTCCTTTTTCTGGTTTTTCTAGACAGGGTTTCTTTATGTAACAGTTTTAATGCACTGGAACTCACTTTGTAGACCAGGCTGGCCTTGAATTTACAGACATTCACCTGCCTCTGCCTCCTGAATATTGGGATTAAAGGCATATGCCGCTGCCACCACCAGGCTGTGAGCCTTTTTTTTTTTTTTTTTTTTTTTTTGCCTCTAGGTTTGGAGCTCAAAAGTGAAAAAACAGAGATTCAATTTTACTAACAGCAGAACTAAGGGTGACAGCTGTCACAGGCTTTTTCTGGTACTACATTCACACTCAACATAAAACATGCCAGATTTCACCAGGTCTTTCTTTTCTTTTTGGTATTAAAACTATGTTATTTGAAAGAAGAGTCAAGAGTCAAAAGAAGATGAAAGAAGAAGTGAAAGGAGGCTGGAGACTCTTGGTGTGCAGATGTACATGCTGACAACACCCATATGCAAACAGTATATTAATAAATCTTTTTCTTTTTGTTTTTCGAGACAGGGTTGCTCTGTGTAGCTTTCAAGCCTCTCCCGGCACTCACTGTGTAGACCAGGCTGGCCTTGAACTCAGAGATGTGCCTGCCTCTGCCTCCTGAGTGCAGGGATTAAGGGAATGAGCCACCACTGTCCGGCCAATAAATCTTTAAAAAAGGAAAAATAGGGGATGGAGAGATGGCTGTTCGTTCAGAGGACCCAGTTCAATTCCCAGCCCACACGGCAGCTCACAATTGTCTGAAATGCCAGTTCCAGGGGATCTGACACCCTCACAACAGTATATATGCAGGAAACACCACTGCACATAAAAATTATTTTAAAAAGAAAAAAAAGGTAGTAGTTAAAAAAGAGAGAGAGAAAGAGTGCTATTCCAGGGTAGTACAATAGAATCAACACGATTAGCACAAGTATAGGTGAGTCAGCCCCAAAACTGTGACCATGAAAGAGCTGTTGCCATTCCCATCTGGTAGACCAACAATCCTACAGTGGCCAGGACCAGGTCAAGACCCAGGGTTACGACTTAACTTGTCCCAACATCCACCCCTTTATGTTCTGTTGGAGCACGTGAAGGGACCTGACCCACAGATCCAAAGCTGCAGGATGTCCACAATACAGGACGCCAGTGAGATGTCCAGGAAGAGACCTAGTGGGGGCCCAGCATCAAACATGTAGCGGAGGGCATACATATGACTGTTGTACGGTTCCTTGGAATTAGAGGCAATTTGTTAGCTACCTCAAGTAGGTGTCTGGATGTGAATTCATGTCCTCTGATAGACTAAGCATCTTAACCACTGAGCTATCTCATCAAACCCCGTATGTTATCATTTTTATTAAAGTCCTATTTTGCTGTTATTGGGGACTTGATTTTTGAGATAGGGTCTTTCTATGTAGCCCATGCCAGTCTGGAACTTGGCTTCCAGAGTGGATTGCTAAGACTGTATAGGCATGTACCACCTTTTTTGTATTTGTGATGCTGTGCCAGGTCCATTTTCCCCACATACCCTGTAGTTTTTATTCTGAACTTGCATAATACAATGTCTTTTAGGAACATGTATGCCCTGATATAGATAGAACAAAGCAATGAGAAAGATACTTAACAATGTAATAGTAAGAACTACCTATCTTACAAATTTTTAAAGGAATGTTACAAGGTTAAGTTAGACTCATCAATATATAAAAACAAAACAAAGCTATCATCCTGGTTCAATAAAGGTATTCAATAAATATTACAGTTTACTTCATTCTTCATTTTGATGCAGTCTTGAAACATTGAAAATCAAAGGAGGTTTTGTGAATAGTCAATGAAGTCTCTCTGAAAAACCAACAATACCATTTTAAGTAGACCCTATTATCATGGGGAAGGAACGATGATTGCTATTTAGCTACTTGGTACAGCAAAGTGTTTGAAAGTAGAAAATCCATCCTAAGACTATGTACCCTACCCCAGCTCTGCATTTAGAAAAGCAAACTTTCATTTCTCCTTTTGTACAAAGATAAAACATTGAAAAACTCACACACCCTACAGTTTCCTCAGCACATCTAATGGATACTCCAAATTACCTCAACTAAATAAAGTTTTGTTCATCTTATACTAACAAAAGATAATCACAGTAGAGAATATGAGAGGTGGGTAGCCTCAGTCAGGTATAACACAGCAAACACTTGTAATTCTAGCACTCAGAAAGATGCAGCTGGAAAGACTACTACAAATCTGATGCTAGTCTGGGCTATATGGTGAGTTCCAGACCAGCATGAGCAACAGAAGACTATCCTAAAAAACAAATTCAGCAGCTAAGGGCACTGGCTTCAACTGCAAAAGACTAGGGTTCCTCAACTCCACCATCTACTTGGTAACTTACAACTAACTGTAGCCGTCCTCTAATTTCCGTGAGCACTAGGCTAGGCATGCACACATGGTGCACATACATATATGCAGACAAAACAGACATTTAAAATAAATCATTTTTTAACCAAAACCAAAGTTTAGAAAACAGCAGCTCCATCATTTACTTCGGCACAACTTTTGTTTTACTTTAAAAATAGGAACTTTGGCCGGGCGATGATGGCACACACCTTTAATCCCAGCACTCGGGAGGCAGAGGCAGGCGGATCTCTGTGAGTTCGAGACCAGCCTGGTCTACAGAGCTAGTTCCAGGACAGGCTCTAAAACCACAGAGAAACCCTGTCTCGAAAAAACCAAAAAAAAAAAAAAAAAAAGGAACTTTAAACAGGGCTAAACATGACAGCACATGTCTTTACTTATAGCACTCAAGAGGCAGAGGCAGGCAGATTTCTTTGAGTTTAAGGCCAGTCTGGTCTACATTGTGAGTTCTAGACCAGTCAGGACTACATAATGAGACATTACCTAAATAAATAATAATAAAGTTTTAAAAGGGAAAAAGTGTGGCATAATTTTTTTAGAGGGGGGGTTAAGACAGGATCTCTCTGTGTAGCCCTGATCTCTGGCCTCAAACTCAGAGATCCACCTGCCTCTGTCTCCTGAGTTGAGATTACATGGTACGCCATCAGCACTCAGCTAAAATCCTATATTAACAAGGAGGGAAATAACTATATACAACAAATTAAACTAGGTTTTGCTTCTGGTTTGGTGTTTTATTCATTTCTTTTTTGGGAGAGGATAAGGAGGTAGTGCTAGAGATTGAAACCATGACACTGGAAATTTGAGGTAAACTCTAACCCTCTGTAACATCCCTAACCTTTGGGTTTTTGAGACAGGATCTCACTAAGTAACTTAGAATGACTTTGATTTATTCCAGGGTGGCCAATAACTGTTAATCCTCCCTCCACTTCCCAGAATGCCAGGACTGTGTCACTACTACTGGCTTAAAACTTCTTTTTGTTTTTTTTTTAAAGATTTATTTTATGCATGAGTGCTCTATTTGCATGTAAGCCTACATGCAAGAAGAGGGCATCAGATCCCACTACAGATAGCTTGTGAGCCACCATGCAGTTGCTGAGTACTGATCTCAGGACCTCTGGAAGAGCAGCCAGCTGGTGCTCTTAACCACTTAGCCACCTCTCCAGTACTGTTTTGTCTTTTAAAATTACAACTTTAATACAAATCTATGTGAAAGGCAAAGCATACTTCAAAGTTTAGATACCTAACTGTACACTTGCTATTCCAACAAAATCCCCAAAAATCAAGATTATAACCACACATTAAAGTCCTCCATAGCCTAATATCACATTTAAAAATGTCACTCTCAAAACCTCTTCACTTGCACTTTTTAACACCAGAACTACAAAATGGCGTTCTTTTAAGAACAAACTTTCCTAACCATCAGTTTTCTCTCATCAACATGACTGTCTACAAAGAAAAAGCAGTAGTTATATGTGAATGCTGACAACTGGCTCAACTCAATATTAAGTTAAATCAACTGCTTACTCTTTCCTACATCAACTTCACAACTTTGATCAATCCTAAAACCTCAACTTGATTTTTAAATTTTCGGAAAAAAAATCACAAAGGAAGTATAACATACATCTGAGTCAGGTGGTGGTGGTGGTGCACAACCTTTTTTTTAATTGTTTATTTTTATTGTATGTGCATTGATGTTTTGTCTGCATATGTCTGTGTGAAGGTGTCAGATCCCTTGGAACTGAAGTTACAGACAGTTGTAAGCCATCATATGGGTGCTGGGAGTTGAACCCAGATCCTCTGGCAGTGTTGTCAATGTTCTTTTTTTGTTTGTTTGTCTTTTGAGACAGGGTTTCTCTGTGAAATAGTCCTGGCTGTCCTGGAACTTCCTTTGTAGACCAGGATAGCCTCGAACTCACAGAGATCCGCCTGCCTCTACCTCCCAAGTGCTGGGATTAAAGGCGTGCGCCACCACTGCCTGGCAGTCAGTTCTCTTTAACAGCTGGGGCATCTCCCCAGCCCCAGTGGTGCACAACTTTAATCCCAGCACTCGGGAGATAGAGGCAGGTGGATCTCTATGAGTTTGAGGCCAGTCTGATCTACAAAGAGAGTTCCAGGACAGCCAGGGCTACATAGAGAAACCCTGTCTTGGGGGGGGAAAAAGTATCGTATTTGAACATTTATATTCATTTTCTATTCATGTTGTAACACTACATGTAGTGGCCCCCAGTCTAGCTGTGTAAAAATCACTAGTAGAGCTTTAAACACATGGCCAAGTCTTTCCCTTTAGAGACTAATTTATCGAACACCTGACAACAAACCTCTTATCAGTTTTTTTCTCTAATGCTAAAACAAGCAAAAATGAAACAATGACAAAGATTTCCTTTTTATTATGCTTTTATAATAGGCCATGCAAATGAACTAATACCATGATTCATTCATAAATGCAATTTCCAAGGTCTTACCAAACAAATAACGCAGGCTCTGCCCAATATCCTGCAATTACCCTGTATAATAATACAGTTTATAATGCCAAGGACCCAGCTCAACTATCTTCTCTGAAAATACTCATGCAAACACAATTCAAAGAGCCTTTTCTCTTGCACTGTAATTGCTATTTTAACACCTGTTTTATGCAACATTTATTTAGCACACATGTACTATATACATTACCCAATATGAACATAGCAATTAACAAAACAAAGTCCCTATCATAAAATCCACATTTTAAATGCAAAAGATGTGATAAATATACAGCTAAGTATATATCAATGGTCATAATTATACTGGAGAAAAAACCATGAAGGAAATAAGAAAGAAATAGGTTGAGAAATACTCCTAATCAAAGAAGGTTCAAACAACGTTTAGAGGACTCCACTTAAACACAGGCCCAAGAGAAATGTGCAAATGGATCCATGCAGTTTCCTGGAAGAGAAACTTCCCAACATCCAGTTATTCGTGTATGCACTATCAGACAATGTGGACCTTTTGAGTACAAACACACACTTTAATGAACAATATGTATGTATGTATATGAATCAATCCTCTATCTTATGTACATTTTCAGAAGCTGAAATAGTAAAGGAAATAAGATGGCACACTAAAAAGTAACCTATCCAGTTGAGGCCACTTGGTCAGCTGCACTCCAGACCTCCAATCCTGCAGGGTGCCAAGTGTTCCCCTCTGGAAAACTCTCATCAGTGCTTCACATCCCATAGAACTGCTGGGATGGCAGTTCTAGTATCAAATGCACATGACCTGGGACTGTATGGCTTTGCAATATCTATGAAATGTAACTGTAATTTCAGTTCCTATAATTGTCTGCTTCTGTAAGAATACAGTATTGTTTACTATTGAAAACTGAGCTGGACATGGTGGCACTCGTCTTCAATCCCAGCACTCAGGAAGCAGAGGCAGGCAGATATCTGTTAGTTCGAGGCCAGCCTGGTCTACAAAGTGAGTTCCAGAAATTCAGGGCTGAAACCCTGTCTGGGGAAAGAGGGAGAGGGGATGGAATGGGGAAGAAGTCAAGACTTGATTCTTCATGTAAAAATAAACAAACACATCCATTTCATTAGTGTATGTCTTAATTTCATTGCGTTGCTGAAATAAAATATGGTAAAAGCAATTTAGGAGAGAGAAAGGATTAAGTCACAATTCCAGGTTACAGAGCATTACTGCAGGGAAGTCACAGCAAGCGCTGTCTTATAGTTTCTATTGCTGTGATATAACCATGACAAGAAACAACTTGGAGAGGAAAGGGTTTATTTCATCTTTTTTCCCCAAATAATGTCCATTTATAACACAGGCAGGTTAGGGCAGGAACCTGGGAGGAATACTGCTTTCTGGCTTGACTTGCTCAGCCCTGCTTTCTGTTAGGACCCAGGACCACCTGCTCAAGAGTGGCACCACCCCCAGTGAACTGGGTCCTCTCACATCAGACATGTTAATAAAAAAAAAAAAATAACGTATTACAGAATTTCCCAAAGGCCAATCTGGTAAAAGCATTTTCTCTACTGAGATTCTCTCTTCCAAATGACTCTAGCTTGGATCAAGCTGGCATAGACCTAGCAGCACAAGAGCACTGGTGATATTACTCCCACGAACAGAGCAAATGAATTAGTTTTCATGTTTGCAGTAAGTTGGAGTTAACTCTGCCTAAGGAACGATGCTATCCATTGTGGGCAGATATTACCACCTCAATCATCATAATCAAGATAATCTCCCACTGGCTGCCCATAAACCAACTTGATCTAGACAACTACACACACACACACACACACACACATTTGTTTTTCAAGACAGTTTCTCTGGCCTCGAACTCAGAGATCAACCTGTCTCCGCCTCCTAAATGCTGGGACTAGACAATTTCTCATTAAGACTCCTTTCCCAGCCAGAATCCCAACCTAATGAATAGCTCTGACCACAGTGGGCTGATATCTCTCTTCAAATGACCTAATCAAAATAATCCCCCACAGGCATGCCCAGAGGCCTGGCTCCTAGGTGGTTCTAGAGCTCAACAAAACAGACACTGAGAAGAGAAAGAAAATGAAAAGAAAGTAAATGGGAGACTCCTTTCCTAGGTGATTCTAGATTGTCATGCTCACAATTAAATACAGTCATTTCAGTTTACAACCTACTTTCCTCTTCACTAACTGGTAAGATTAATGTGTACCAAAGAACTGTCTTAATTTTCTTGACTGGCACACCTCTAATCCCAACACAAAGACAGATCTCTGAGTTCAAGGCCAGCTTGGTCTGCACAGCAAGTTCTAGGCTATATAAGACCTTGTCTCAAAACAAAAATCAAACAAACAAATAAATAATAAAAGCCAGCTTAGGGTAGGTACAGGTGCTTGCCACACCAAGCCAGAAGGCCTGAATTAGAACCCCGGAGCCCACATAATAAAAGAACACACAACTGAAAGCTGTCCTCTGCCTCCACATGAGTGTTGTAATATGCACTCCAACATGCAAAATAAATAAATGTAAAAAATTTTTAGGCTTTTCTTAAATTGTTTTAATGAAAGCCATTACCTTGTGTAGCTAATATATGTTAATGAAGACATTAAATTTTTTAATAAGTAAATGTTTCTTCATGATCAGTTAGTATCTGATCTGATTATCTACTTTATGTATCTCCATTAAGGGTTGTATAAAATTTGTCAGGTAAAAGGAGATCACAAGTGGAAAAGGTTTAAGCAGTCCTGGTTTACATGAATGTAGTATAGGCATAAATATATTAAAACCAATTTCAAAAAGAAAAAGGAAACCAATTTCAAAGTAACTGCCTATACTCAACTGCAAAACTAGAATAATGTCACACTGAAATTTAAATAATAGCTGAGCCTGGCATGTGTGTGCCATGGGTTTGATCTTCAATTTGGGCAGATGTAATAGAAAAAAGGCAGGTGACCCTTCCTGTGCATATGGAAATCTCCTTGTTAATAATTCCTAGTATGAATTTCATCAGCAACTAAACTAACCTGTCACTAATTATAAGGACACCTTTTTTCTTTCTTCTTCTCTCCTCTCACATCTCTCCCCCAAATAGTAAACACTAGATAAGTATGATTTAATTGCTCTGAAAAAATAAAGTCTGATTCCTGACTCCTAGCTCTAGATGTGAACCCTAATTTAACTTCAGTCTGTTTGCTTAATAAAAATATCTGCCTGAGGCCAGCAGGATAGCTCACCAGGTAAAGACGCTTGCTGCCAAGTCTGATGACCTGAGTTTGATCCCCAGAACCCACATGGTGGAAGCAGAGAACCCACAAACTGCCTCTGATCACAACTCACTGTGGCATGTGTATGTGGGCATGCATGTGCAAGCATACACAAACAAAATAAACAAATATGTAAATTAAAAGTCTGCTTTGCAACCTTCTGAGATTTTGAGATTAAGAAAGAACTCTCAAAAGTGCACTGCAGAGAAAGTCACAGTGGCACACACCGGTATCTAGTACTGAGAAATCAGAGGCTACTCTGAAAGGTTGAGAGCATGGCCTGGAAAATGGAAGGTGTTCAGTAAATCACAAACTATCACCAAGCTCCTAACCTCTTTCTTATATTTTTAGTTGTGAGTCTAGTCTTTAACAACTGAGCCATCTCTCTAACCCACAATTCCTCCCCACCCCGAGACAGGGTTTCTCTATAGCTTTGGAGCCTCACCTAGAACTCACTCTGTTGACCAGGCTGACCTTAAACTCACAGAGGGATCCGGGTGCTGCGATTAAAGGCTTGCACCACCACTGCCCGGCTCCTAGTAACCCTTTTCTAAGAAATATTCTGCCCTTGGAACTTAAAACAAATCACTCAAATTAAAGTTCAAAACAACATTTATAATTCATTTGTATTTTATGTACATTGGTATTTTGTCTTCATGTATATATCTGTGTGAGGGTGTTGGATCCCCTGAAACTGAAGCATAGGCATGAGCTGCCATGTGGGTGATGGGAATTGAACCTAGGTCCTCTGGAAGAGCAGTCAGAACTCTTAACTGCTGAGTCATCTCTCCAACCCCAAAACAACATTTATTAACAGTGGTACATATTCCCACTTTGGATTTTATTTTCTTATGACTCACATTAACATCTAAAGAGTAAAAGAGAAGGATGCAGCAGTAGCAACAACCAGCTTGTGATTTTATTTAGGCATGAAGGAGGTTCCACTTTTCCAGTGGGCTGAAATCTGAAAGGTGTGGGTGTTGGCCACATCTTTCTTACCATAATCCTAGATCCCAAGAAAGTGATGTAAAGCTGGGCATTGGTGCCACACACCTTTAATTCCAGCACTCTGGAGACAGAGGCAGGCTGTTTTGTGGGTTTGAGGCCAGTCTGATCTACAGAGTGAGTTCCAGGACAAGCTACAAAGAGAAACTCTGTCTCAAAAAACCAAGAGAGTGATGAAAAACTTTAGGACAATTCTCAAACTTCTCTATCAGTGTTTCTCAACCTGTGGGTCACAACCCCTTTGGAGGTGGAATGATTTGTTCACATTGGTTGCATAAAACTATCAGAAAACACAGATATTTACATTACAATTCATAACAGCAGCAAAACTACAGTTATGAAGTAGCAATGAAAATACTTTTATGGTTGAGGATCACCACAACATGAATTGCAATAAAAGGTCGAAGCATTAGGAAGACTGAGAACCACTCACCTAGATGAACAGCATGAAAAGTATACAGAGCCCACAATTGTCTAACAACTTCATTCTCTAAACATATTAAAATGATGTGAAACTTTAAAAGGACTGGCAAGTAACCAAGCACAATCTCACATAATACAATATACATTGACTGTAACACCAAACGTTATCCTTTTTCTCTAAATGAACTGGAGACAAGAGATACTCTGCAGATGCTTTTATCAGGTTATAACCAGGCCAAGTCAGGACACAGCACTGGGGAGAAAGGGAGGGCAGATGTGCAACAGATGTTATTGCAGGTATCAAACAAACTACACTAAGCCAGGAAAACCCACTGTAGAAAGTATGAAATTGTGCAAAATGATACTTAGACCACTTTCCATTAAAATACTGAGCCAGAAACATTTCATCATTCTGAAATAAAGGGTGAAAGTCCCTGTGAAGTATGAACTGGTGCTGTGTCAGTTTACTAAGTAGGGAACACAACGAAAGGAGTGCTGCTGTCACCAACCCTACCAAAACTTGATTCTAGCACTAGACAATGCCCTGCTTTCTCTTTGCCTGACAAGAAAAAGTGGAGGAAGAGACCCTTAAAATTCCCGGCACTATGGTGAAAGCCTTTAATCACAGAACTCAGAAGGCAGAGACAGGCAGATCTCTGAAAATTTGAGGTTAGTCTGGTCTATACAGTGAGTTCCAGGACACTCAGAACTATGTGAGAGATCCCATCCCACCCTCACCCCTACCCTGTCTCAGAAAAAAAAGAGTTGACACTGTAAAAGTTGAAACAGAATCCCAGCGTTCAGGAGGCAGAGACAAGCCTCTCTGTGAGTTGGAGGCCAGTATGGTCTACAGAATGACTTTCAGAACAGCCAGGGCAGGGGCAGTTACTCAGAGAAACCCTGTCTTAAAAACCCAAAACCAAAACTAAAACAAAACAAAACAAACACACACACACACACACACACACACACACACACAAAGCTGAAACAGATACAATTTTGAAACAATACTATTATTTTGCTTGGTAACATTTTCTTCATTCCTAATGCCTGCCAACAATAAAAACACTGTATCTCATTTTCTTCTTCATTTAGTGATTTACACATTTTTCTTATTTATGCCTTATCACAATAAATCCTTTAGTAAGCTAGCAAAAATGCTCAGTGAGTCAAAGTGCTTGCCACTTAAAAACCTAAATTTCATCCCTGGACTCACATGGTAGAAAAAAAGAACCAATTCCAGAAAACGGTTCTCTGCCCTATACATATGTGTGTTGGCATGAGGCATGCACATACATTCACAAAAACACACGATTAATAAAATGTTGTAAAATAATAAATTTTTTGTACTATGGTTTAGCAATGAAATTAAAGGTTTTTTTGTCTCACCATCACAACCAAGAACCATAATTCTATAAATTCTTAAACATATTCTAAGTCTATAAAGCAGAATATTACTTTGCAATAAAACAGAACAGACAACTGATACAAGTGAAAACTTAAGATAACCCAACAAGGAAATTCTGCTGCACTGAAGAAATGCCAATCTGTAAGTTATATACTTTCTTTATGATTCTCTTTAGTAAATAAATGCTCTTTAAAAAAATTGCTCAAATAGGAGACACACTAGTCACGGTTGCTAGACAGTGGGTGGGAGAGAGGATGGGAAGGATATAGGTGGATGTGGTTCTAAAAGGGCAACCCAAGGCTCCTTTGTGTTGACAGAGAACTGTCATATCTTGGACATAGAGAAGAACCTACACATGTAATAACACTGCATAGCACTAAACACACACAACTACAAGTTAACTTGGGAAATGTGAATAAAATTGGTAGACATTATCAATGTTACAATCAGCTATAAGATTTTATAAGATATTAATATTTGGAAAAGTAGGTAAAATATACAAAGAATATCTCAAGTTACATGTAACTTTATGGCTCTCTCAAAATAAAAATAATTTTTAGAAGAGGAGATATATACTACTCGGTGATAGCATCTGCCTAGCATATGCAACAATACCTGGCGTCAACCCCAATACATGAATATACACAGCCACACAGTTGATTCTGTTCAGCATGGTGGTTCATACCTGCTACCCAAGTACGGAAGAAATGGAGGCCTGCCTGTACTACAGATTAAGACTCAAAAGAAATACAAACAAACAATAAAAAGGTGTCACTAACAGTCGGAAAACTTGAATATTAGAAAAAAACTATTAATGGTATTACAACCATACAAGGCAACATCTTTATGTCTAAGGAGTGAAGCATTAAGTATAGTTTTCTTTTGTTTCATATGTATGCAAAGAAAAAGTAATCTTGTGATATAGTAAATATAGGTAAAAGACTTAAGCGTATTTTTGGTGCTCTCCATATTTTCCTCCTAGTCAGTATAAACAGAGGGAGAAGGAGTTGGGAGACAACCCAACCCCTGGCTCCAACCTCCAGCATAACAAAAATAAGGAAAAATAAAGGGACAAGGGGGTGGGTGGGTAAATGTTGCAAGAAAACTATGCTATAGTTCTACCTACACATCAATTAGTCTTAAAATAATTTAATGTAGCCAGGTCTGGTGACGCAGGCCTTTAATCCCAACACTCGGGAGGCAGAGGCAGGCAGATTGCTGTAAGTTCGAGGTCAGCCTGGTCTACAGAGTGAGTTCCCCAAAGCTACAGAGAAACCCTGTCTTGAAAAATAAAAATAGATGGATGGATGGGTGGGTGGGTGGGTGGGTGGGTGGGTGGATGGATGGATGGAGATAGATAGATAGATAGATAGATAGATAGATAGATAGATAGCGAGCGCGGCTCACCTAGATAGATAGATAGATAGATAGATAGATAGATAGATAGATAGATAGATAGATAGCGAGCGCGGCTCACCTGCTTCCATGTACAAGTCCTGGGCTAGATAACCAGCACAGAAATAATAACAGCAACTATTCTAGACTTCAGCTGATGAGACGGCACAGTGAGTAAAAACACTTGCTGCCAAGTCTGCTTTTGTGTGTGTGTTTTCAGACAGACAGGGAGAGAAATGTCTCAAAACACAGGGGAAAAAAAAAACTATGCTACAATCTCACTTTCAGTCTGAAAACAATATCATTAATATTTTACTTCAATACGAACTGGTTATCTATAATGGATATTTCTGCAATATCAGTTACCTCAACATAAATGGTTATTTACAATTATGCATTTTATGTATATGAGTGCTCTATTTGCATGCACAGCAGAAGAGGGCATCAGATTCCACTATATATGGTTGTGAGCCACCATGTTGTTGCTGGGAATTAAACTCAAGACCTCTGGAAGAGCGGTCCAAGTGCTCTCAACTGCTGAGTTACACAAAAAGGAGAAAAAAAAAAAACTAAATCTCCGTATTTCTTTGTCAAGCAAGTGAATTATAATTGTAAGCTAAATGGCTAACACTAACACACGCTCCAAAATTCAAGATAGTCTCTCCGTTTTTCGAGACAGGGGTTCTCTGTGCAGACCAGGCTGGCCTCGAACTCACAGAGATCCGCCTGCCTCTGCCTCCCGAGTGCTGGAATGAAAGATGTGCGCTACCACCACCGCCACTCAAGTACTAAATTTGGCAAACGCACTTCATTTCTTCCTAAGAAAATGTTTGTGCAAAAGAAGCGACCCATACACTAAACACCAAACAACAACGGCAAAAGAAAGTGCTACAATGTATTAATGACAGCTCCAAGACTTCAGGGCACAGTTTACAAAGTAAACAGGCTCAATCCAGTGCCCCTGGAAATTAACAATGCATCTATTTTTTTTATGCAAACGGCAAACATCCAAAACACAGCTAGCGTGGGCAAGAGCCGTCTCAGAAGACTCGGAGATTATCTTCTGCTAAGTTTTGCATCGGTGTTTTTAAAACTTCACAGTGTAAAATCTGTGCGAGAACTTCCAACCGGACCGCCCCCTAGATATGAGTTCCACCTCCTCCGGAGAAGGGTGGCGGGGTGGGACAGCTCTGCTCTCAAACTAAGAAAATGTTTTTATTCCCCCCACTCTCCCCAGGGGATGCAGGGCCAAGTGCACAAGCGATTATACGGAGGTAGCAGACTGCAAAGGTCCCTTCGTTTTTCCATCCCCCCCCCAACCCCCGCCACCACTCGAGTCGTACACTGACCCCGGCCGGGCGGGGACAGGTGAATCCCAGGTGGGGAGGAAGAGGGAGGGACGGGCCGCGGAGGGAGAAGCGCGTTCAAGGAATGAATGAGTCGTGCCTCAGCCACACCACCTGTTCCTCCCGACGGGTGCCACCCCGAGCAGCCAGCAGGATCCCTGGCCCGTGCGGCCCGCTGGCCCCACTCAAGGCCAGGCTGCTCCTCCCTTCGCTCGAGGAGGGGAAAAGGCGGCCGCGAGGAAGCCGGAGCGTCGGGGCCTAGCCCGGAACCGAGGCCTCCGAAGCCCGCGGTCCGCGACCGCGCGGACCGAGATGGGCGCCACCGGGGCGAGACGAGGGAGCGCGCTCCGCCGGGCAGCACGGCCGAGGCGGGGTCCCCCGCGGGGTGGCCCAGTGCCCGCCCTCCCGCCCGTCCGTCCCGGGCTTGGGAGTGACAGGCCCGGCTCCCAGCGAGACGCTCCCCGCCGCCTCGGACTCACCAAGATCCGCTTGAAGAGCGCGTTCTCCTTGGGCGGGAGGCTCACGGCCGGCATGGTTCCGGCTCCTCCCGCGGCTCCCGCCACCGCCCGGCTCGGTCAGTCCGTTTGTCCGCCCGCCGCCGCTGCCGTTCCCAAGCTCGCTTCAGCCTTGAATCCTCCGCTCCGCCGCCACTAGGCCTCGGGTGTCGCCGCGTCGCCCTGTCCTGACACCCCTTTCTCCTCCTTTTTTTTTTTTTCCTCCCCTCTTTCCCCTTTCTCACTTAGCGCTGCCGCCACCTCCCCCCTCACGGGTCTCCGTCGGCGGTTCACGTGGTAACTGAAAAGACCGACAGAGGCAGCCAAAATGGCGGACGCCGAGGGCTTTCCCACCCGGGTCACACCTCCCAGCGCGCAGGCGCGGTGACCCGCTCTCCCCACCCTCGCTGCACTGGCGCCTGCCGGGAAGGCGGAGGCCGGGTCGGCCTGCGGAACCGCTGATTCTGGCTTGGCTGTGCCGGTCTTGCCAGTGCGGAGCGTCTGGGAGGGCCGCCAACGGCGCTTCCGCCGTCGACAGCCTTTCTGCCCCTTCTCGCTAGACCGGCCTTTCTTTCACTCATTGGGGTGGACGCGCCCAGGTGCTGTAATCATAGCTTGAGCCTCGAGTGCCAAAACGCCGGTGGAGGTGTTTTAAGAAGAGATGTAGTCGGTCAAGGCCCAAGTGCCCAAATTGTGAGCGGAGGCGAAGGGTGAGATGAAAAAACCTTTCGCCTCAGTGGGGACTTGAGAACCGATCCGAAGAGGTGAGGGCTTAATCGTCTTTGAAAAGCGTCAGAGAGCGCGACCTACGAAATGGGCTTGCCTAGCTAGGGTATCTGTGATTTTGTTGACTGTAGTTAAGATAGCCAAGAAAGGTCGTTAGCCAGATCCGAAGTGGCGTGTTTGTACCGCCCGCCGAAGGAGCCTCTGAAGGTTGAAGTGTTCGTGTTTATTTCATTGCTGAAGTCAAGGCAGGGTTGAGAACGGGCTGTCACCTTGATGTAGTGGAGCTGAGGGTCGAAACCCCTCGAGTTGGCTTCTAGTTCGTGCTTAGGGTTATAACTGTTGAACTCAACTGCCTGTTGCCAGAAATCCTTAGAGGCCAAACTTCACTGAACGAGATCAGGCCTGAGAGTAAAGAGGATCCCTTCCACGTGCAGGCATTTTACTAACCGTTGACAATAAAACCTTCACAAAGTGACTTGCCATTGAGTCACAAGAGCCATTTACCCGTGATTATCTCGTGCAGACCTTGTAGTATTCTGTGCATCATGAATCATAAAGATGTGTGAGAGTTTTGCTCTTTTAGTCTTTTTTCTTTAACAGATACGTTGTAGTTTTCAAATTAGCCTTTAACTTTCCTGCTCTACAGAGTGAGTTCCAGGACAATCTGGGCTACACAGAGAAACCCCGTCTTGAAAAACCAAAAAGAGAGAGGGATCATAGCAGTCGAACCCTAGGGTCTCCTATAATACTGTAATCTTTCTAAAGATTTAGGAAAATTAGGTTGGTGAGATGGCGCGGGGAGTAAAGGCTCTTACTCTGCAAGCCTGGCATCCCAAGTTTGATCCCTGAGCCCACATAAAGATGGAAAAATAAAAATGGCTCCGCGAAGTTGTTCCCTGCCCTCCATGTTGGCACAATAAATAATAACTGAAGTTATGGGGCTGGAGAGATGGTTCCTCGAATAAGAGCCCTGTTGCTCTTGCAGAGGATCTGGGTAGGGCTCTCAGCCCCACCGAAGGCACCAGGTGAGCACACGGCGCACATTCATACATGCAGGCAAAACGCCCATACATATAAAATAAAATTCAGCGCAGACAAAGACACATATGAGCAGCTTCTCTGTGAGTGTGTGCTGTCAGAGCTCTAGCCTGGCTCTTCATGCCAGCCATACAAGCACACCTACCACTGAGCTAGCAACACCCACAGCACTAGATACTGACTTTTGTTTTTTGAAATTGTACACGTAATTTTTTTAAATTGTAATGCTTTATTAGCATGTTAATTATACACAATAATGGTTTTCATTATGTTTCATGTATGTGCATAATATATTTCAATCTTATTCACACACATACATACCCTTACCATCCCTTGTCGCCATCTACTGCTGTTGATCCCTTTCCCACTAAATAGCAACTTTGTTTGTTTGTTTTATCTTGCTAAGTAGCCCAGGCTTATCTTGAACTCACTTCCTCCCTCTTTGCTTCCCAAATGCTGAGATTACAGACATAATACCCCATCCAAGTCTCAACATTTGTATTTTTATAAAGATGTGATCTCTGTGTGTGTGTGTGTGTGTGCGCACGTGCAAGTGTGTGGCTACTGGTACCCACAGAGGTCAGAAGAGAGTGTCAGAGACCCTGGAGCTGGAGTGAGAGTAGCTGGAAGCCACCCACCTAGGTCCTCTGGAACAACAACAGGTCTCACAGCTGCTCAGCCTTCTCTTCAGGCCCGAACAACGGTTTGTAAGTTCAATTAATACTGGTGTGATTATAACAGTGATCTGATTCATTTCTGAGTTAACATGCACCTACAGCCTGGCCACACAGTCAATGACATAGCCTGGACCCAGTAATAAACTGTAGACTCCAAACACGGCTACTTGACCAGTAGAAATGAACTGGAGCTGGGCTTTGCGTGCCTCGTGTGCTTCCAGGGAGTTACACCCACGGCTCTCTGACACACAGCTGCTGAGGACCTCCAGTCCTTCCCCGTTACTATGGTTACAGGGCTTCCTCCAGCTGCGGGTAGTGCTGCAGACATGGAATCCCAATACTGGTACTGGAAGATTAAGGCAGAAGGACTTCAAGATTGTCTTGAAAGGGAGACCGGAGGCCAGTCTGTTCTTGCAACATTAGGGAAGCCTGTCACCCAGACTTAACAAAAATAAATAAATAAATAAAATAAAAAATAGTCAATTTGGGTATGTTTGCTTAATAAAAAGTTACATGTATACAAGAAACCATGCTTCTTCGGGCCCTGAATTTGATATATGGGCTTATGTATCTAGTATTTTTTTTTTCTTATTTCAACTCTTGTTCTTTACTTCCTTCCTTGGACACATCAGTCAAGATTTTTTTTATGGAAAAATCCAGGGCTAAAACTTATTTTCCAGTGGCTTAACGCAAATCGCCCTTCACCTAGGTCAGAAGTAAGGTTTTTAGCATTTAAGCATGGTTTAAATGGATGTTTAAAAAGACATCTACCAAACTAGAATTAGCTATTAGCTCGTGTTCTTCTCAAAACAAAGTTTATCTTCATCTGCCTCCTCCAACTCTGGGGGTCCAGTGAGCCCTAATATGCTGAAAATGCTATGCTCATACTTCATTGCTGCCCCCAAATATACACCAGGAAAGGACACAGGGATCAAAGTTCTGAAAAAGAACAAAACTGAATTCCCCAGCATAGATCATGAAGTGGTACTGGGCTTCCTGGTTCTGTACACTCTGACAGCCGGTGGCTCCTGTTTCAACTCGCTGAAGACTAGCAAGCTGTGTCAGGACAAGCTCTGGCAGCGTGGGGTAGAAAGAGTATACAACCGACGGTCTGCTGAGTGGACAAGATGCCAGCAAGTTGGGAGCCAACAACTGACTCAGCGCATTAGTGGGCTTGTTTGCTTACTTGAGCTTGAGTTCAGGAGGCTCAAACTAGGTTACAAACTAAAGTACTAAAGTAAAGTAACATTTTAGCCATCATTTGGGTTTTAAAATGAGCCACAAAGCACAATATAATTATTTTATCTTTTATCAATAATTTATTTCCTTTCCCCTCTATTTTAAAATACGTATATCTATTTAGTGTGAGTGTATGTATTTGTGTACACATGTGTGCTTATGAGAGTAGCCATCTGGAGGTCAGAAGGAAACTCTTAAAAATCTGTTCTCTCCTTCCATCAAATGGGACATGCCAATTGAACTCAAGTCACCAGGCTTGACAGCAAGTACCTTGACTATGCATTATCTTTCTGTGTCCACCTTTTCTTAAGAGAAAGAGAAAGGCTAGTATGGTCTTTCATACTAGCCCAGGCTGGTCCAGGACTCTCTATGAAACTCGAACTACTCTCAAAACTGAGGCACTCCTGCCTCAGCTTCCAAAGAACTGGATTAGACATGAGCCACTACACTCCGCTCATGACTACTTGTTTTAATAAAAAGATTTAAAAATAATACTGCTAAGCATACATAGAAAAATGCTAACACGGGGCTGGAGAGATGGTTCAGCGGTTAAGAGCATTGCCTGCTCTTCCAAAGGTCCTGAGTTCAATTCCCAGCAACCACATGGTGGCTTACAACCATCTGTAATGAGGTCTGGTTCCCTCTTCAGGCATTCATACAGACAGAATATTGTATACATAATAAATAAATATAAAAAATGCTAACACTTATTTTGCTATTAAAGTGGATGTAAGCAGCTTTAGGTTTTAACAAATGGCTTTTAAGGGCAAGTGTGTATCCTCTGCAGGCTAGAGAGATGGCTCAGCAGTTAAAAGAGCATATTTCCCTAATAAACATTTGAGTTTGGTTCCCAGCACCCACTCCAGTTGACTCACAAACGCCTATAAATCCAGCTCCAAATGATACAATGCTCTCTTATCTTCAAGGAGAGGTTCATTCATATACCCCCCACCATATGCACACATAATTAAAAATAAAATCTCACAAAGTAAGAAGAATATATCATCTGTGACCTGTTCTTTTTTTAAACAGGGTCTTTGGACACCAGGTAGAATTAAGAATCCACGGGCTGGAGAGATGGCTCATAGGTTAAGGGCACTGCCTGCTCTTCCAAAGGTCCTGAGTTCAATTCCCAGCNGAGTTCAATCCCCAGCAACCACATGGGGGCTCAAAAACATATGTAATGAGGTCTGGTGCCCTCTTCTGGCCAGAAGGAAAACAGAAAAACAGAACATTGTATACATAATAAATAAATAAATATTTAAAAAAAAAAAAAAAAAAAGAATCCAGTGAAACAGAATCTCTGTCAGTTGTGCAACATAAATACCAGCTGATCATGACCTGGAAAGATGGCTCAGCAATTAAGAGTGCTGCAAGAGTTGCAGAAGACCTGGCTTTGTTTCCTAGCACCCAGAGCACACTGGACAACTCAGAGCTGCCTATAACTATGGTTGGGGGGGGGGGGGTTCCAGGGACCTCTTCTGGCCTCCTAGGGCATTTGTAGGCAACATCCTGCTCTTGACAAACAGGCCCAAACACAGACTTAAAGATGTTTAAACCAGCTGATCAGCCAGCGCAATCCAAAGCCTCTGACCTTCACTGTGACCTTCCAAGCACCAACACACACATACCACAAAGTGAATCTACACTTATAAAAGTAGCCAGGTGGTGGTGGTGCACACCTTTAATCCTTGCACTCGGGGAGGCAGAGGCAGGCGGATATCTGTGAGTTCGAGGCCAGTCTGGTCTACAAGAGCTAGTTCCAGGACAGCTAGGGCTATTACACACAGAAACCCTATCTCAAAACAACAGCAAAACAACAACAAAACAAATAAAAAAAAAAAACACTCCAGCTGATTATTACAAATGTCTTGAATAGGCAAACAGTTTTTACTACTCCCAGATAACTCCTAAGCTTCCCAACAACCCTACAGAATAGGTTTTATGTTACAGATGTAAAACTGTGGTACGGTCATAGTGTTGGCACATGGACGACACAAATGCTACTGGAGACATGACAGTTTGGATCCTGTTCTACATAGACACATGGCCTTACAGCCAGTCCCACCTTGTCAGATAGGCTAGCGGGACCACTCTACCCAGAATCCAAGGACCACACATGGAATCCTTTTGCCATCTGGATGCCCCTCCTGAACCAGTTAGAGCACTTTCATGTAACATCTACAAGAATTTTGTCAGGACCTGGTGGCAAAGGTCTTATAATCCCAGCTCCTCAAAAAGCCGAGGCAGGAGGATCAAGTTCATGGCCATCTGGGCAACTTAGTGAGAGCCTATCTCAAAAAGTGAAAAGGCTATGTGGGGATATGTAGCTCAGTGGTTAGGCACTTGACTGTGATGTAGGAAGCCCTGTATTCCCTCCCTGCCGAATAACAGATTTTTATGTCACAGGATTGAGAGGCATCAAAGTTGTCTTGATAAATCGATCTCAGAAACCGTTGAGGCCTTTACAAATAAAAAGTTCCCTTAGCCGACAAGTTTGTCTTTGAGTCCGTCTGTTAATTGATGATAATAATCACTGCATATCCTGTAGCCAATGTAGTGATAAAATAATGACTGTAAACCACACAATGAATTAACTTACTATACCTGAAACACAAAATTCAGCCCAAATTTTATTCTTCAACAAAACACTTCCATTTTCAGTTTTGAGGCTCACCAATGAAAAGTCCGACGAGCGCTCTGACCAATTGTTTTCCCCGCCCCAGCCCCCTTTTCACCGGTTGTTTTCGGACAGTCCGAGTTTTAGGAAACTTTGTCCTCAAGCTAGGACGCTAGTCCACCTGCGAGTCCCGCTTCTGCTGCCAGGGGGCGCTGCGTTCCGCGCCACCGCAGGCAATGCGCGCGCAGTGAGAAGGCGGTGCCCGCCCGACACGTCGCGCATGCCCAGGAGGGACGGACTCTGTAGGGCAAGATGGCGCCGTCTGCCGTACTGCGGCCGTTTTCGCGGCTGCTGGCCCCGGCCAGGTTCCCGAGTTGCTGTGAGTGTCTCCAGGCCCATTCGGCTCCCGGCCTACTCCCACCCGGCACTGACCAGGGTGTGGAACCTCCGGAGGAGGTCGCGGCTCAGGCCGACCTGCAGTGACCTTCACCGGCCGCGGTCCGCGTGGGCCCTACTCCAAACTACCTGCCCTCTTGAGAGTGGATTTTGCCTCTTTTTGCCCCCGGCTCTACAAACATGCCCAGGAGACAACAAACAGGGAGGTCCTCCCGGGGCTGCCTCTCATCCTCCCACTCCCGAGCCGGAGACACTTTAACGTGCTTTTGAAGGCCTCCTGAGCCCCAAGGACGGCCGTGTGGCTCTGCAAGTGGCCCGGACAAGTTACTTTTGTTTTCTGGACTATGCCCAGATTGAGGTTGGGCAGATAGAGTATAAATGACAATGTAAAGCCAGAGATGGTGGGGCTCTCTTGGAATCCCAGCCCTGGGGAGGTGGAGACAGGTGATCAGGAATTGAAGACCATCCTGGGCTACAAGAACTCCTATCTCAGAAGAGAGAATTTCATGCACTAATACGCGCGCACACTAGTAAATGTTAGGTTTTCCTCGCTACAAGTCAGTAAGATACACATTCTCTTTCTCTTTTCAGATTCAACGCGGTCAAAGTTCTACGTTCGGGAGCCAGTCCATGGCAAACCTGACTGGCTGAAAGTTGGGCTGACCTTGGGCACCTCGGTTTTCCTGTGGGGTTATGTGAGTACCCTACCCATCGGGATTCCTGGAACTGGAGTTACAAACGTCTGTGGACTGGCAGTTGTTGGTCCTGGGAACCAAACTTGGGTCTTTTGCGAGCAGTCCATGGCTCCTAACTGCGAAACCATCTCCACAGCCCCAATTTTATATTTCATTCTCAAAATTTTTTGCTGGTGGAAGGCTTAACTACTGCCAAGAGTATTAAGGGTTGAAATTAGGTCTTTGATTCCCATGAATGCCATCATGTATCAGTCATTGTTCCAGCTACATAATCTATCAGACGGTGGTTCTAAGAAAGTAGCTGTTCCCGGACTTCTGATTAACACACAGAGAGGTGAGGGATGGCTTGATCACTCACTCACGGTGGCAGGCTGCTAAGACTAGAATAGAGCATGCACCGTAGGATAAAATGGACCTATCTATGTGAACACACACAGGCAAGCTCACCTGCCCATAGATTTACACACACACACACATATACAGACAAGCTCACCTGTCCATAGATTTACACACACACACACATATACAGACAAGCTCACCTGTCCATAGATTTACACACACACACACACACGTACACAGGCAAGCTCACCTGTCCATAGATTTACACACACACACACACACACAGAGGCAAGCTCACCTGTCCATAGATTTACATACACACACAAGTACACAAAAGTATAGCATTTTACTTATCAACCAGCCCGGACACGTGTGACAACGACAGTGTCATGTTTTGAAATTCTTCTGTCATGATATGCTTTCCATTGTCTCTTGATTTGAATTTTTTCGCCTTTTATATCTAGTAAAATAGTAATTGTTTTAACCTACCCTATTTCTCTTATGAATCATAAGGATCTTTACTTGGTTTCCTCCTCTTTAAGATACCAGAAAGATTACATTTCTAGTTTTAATCATTAACTTATAGCTCCTCAATCAACATTATGAAGATGTTAAGGAGTATAAAAGAAGAAATGGATTGGAATAAACTTTGGAGATACTAATATAGTAAGTATGCTTATAAAGTATACAGATGATGGAAGTTAATTGATGTGTGTGTTTGTGGCTGTGACAGGCTCTCCACTGCACACAGTAGCACATGCCTTTTTCTAGTGCCAGCACTAGGGAGGTAGAGAAGTAGGCAGGTCTCTGTGAGGCCAGCCTGGTCTCCATAGTGAGTTCCATGATAGCCAGGGCTAAGCAGAGAGACCTTGTCTCAAAAAAAGAGAGAGGCAGGGTCTTATTATATATCTTTTAGCTCTCTATGTAGACGAGGATCCACCTGCCTCTACCTCCTAAGTGCTGTGATTTTAGGAGTATGTCAGGACTCCAGACCTGCAGAATAACCCCAGTACTGGATAAAGTCAGTACCTATAATGCCAATACTGCAGAGTCTGTAACAAGGAAATAATTAGTCTGAGGCTAGCCTGGTCTGCACAGCAAGACCCAGTCCCAAACAAAGAAAGTAAGGACAAGCAACAATAAAACCAAAATCACCTTAAAATCATGTCTTCTTCACTAGTACTTCACCCATTGTGTTCATAGCGCTTAGGACAGTTGGCATAATCTGTGTGTGGATTCTGTAAGAGCAGAGTTCCTACCTATTTATTAATGCTTATGTTCTCAACACTGCATTGCACTGAGCACCCAGCCATTCTATGAGTTTAATGTTCGTAGAACGAATGAATGTGTAAAGGCAATGGATTCTGCATTTTTCTGCTTAACCGTTTCATTTTGATTGTCACTATAGCTAGCATCCAATTGAAGAATTCAGGTAAAACCTAATATTAATGAGATAAAAGATACGTTTGTGAGACTGTGTATGTGCACATGTATCACACACATAACGTGCATATGCTATGTGTATTATACAAACATGTAATGTATATACTTTATTCCTGAAAATTATTTGAAAAAATCCTTTACTCTTTATGAAGTGAAAAATCCCTCATTTAAAAAGCCTTCGCTTCTGGGCTGAGGAGATAGCCCAGGGGTTAAAACAGCTGCCACACCAGCATGAGCACAGAGCTCAGAACCCTAGAGCCCATGTGAGGATGATTTGGCAATCACTTGTGATTCCAGAACTCTGAAGGTGAGCAGAGGATCCCCAGAATAAGAAGGCTAATTTACCACTGGTGTGCTCTGGGGTCAGCTGAGAAACCCTACTTCAGTGACTAAGACTCCCGGCATCAGTGGGCCTTCACGTGCACACATGCAGACATGCATGCACACCACACACGCATATCTCAGTGCCCATGGATTAAATCTAGTAGGTAATAAGCATACTATAAACATAGTAATCACAAAATACATTTTCTTTAAGAATTCTCAAATTAGGGGGCTGGAGAGATGGCTCAGCGGTTAAGAGTATTGCCTGCTCTTCCAAAGGTCCTGAGTTCAATTCCCAGCAACCACATGGTGGCTCACAACCATCTGGAATGAGGTCTGGTGCCCTCTTCTGGCCTTCAGGCATTCACGCGAACAGAACATTGTATACATAATAAATAAATTAAAAAAAAAAGAATTCTCAAATTAACACTTTAGGGTTTATCATCTAAATCTTTTGCCTCTTTTTCTCTATTAATACTACTTTGTCCATTTCGGTATTATTGATACAAATTTAAAATCAAGTACTGATTCTATTTAATACATATATTTCCTAGATTTTTTTTCTGGTGCTCTAAGGTGAATTAGTCAGAGAAGTCTGGTTTTAACATTATCTGATCAGTGCCTTGGATTGATTTTTTTTTTTTTCTTTTCCTTGTAGGTCTACTTCATGTGATGGAGTCCATTCCTCTGGATTCATCCATCTGTTGAGTTGTGGATATGAGGGGAAAGTATATGTAAATATGTATCGGTCAAGTTAACGTGGATTTTACTTTATTAAATAAAAGTACTTATGTTCTTCATGTGTAGAGATGGATTCACTAATGAGTGCTGATGGACGCTTCAGCTTTTAACTTTTTATTTGCTTGTATGAGTGCTTGTATATATGTGTGTACCGTAACATGCAGTGCTCATAGAAGCCTAAGCTGAGCTGAGCTGTGGTGCTTGACAAAGGCCTTGGGAACCAAACCTGGGTCCTCTGCAAAAGCGCCAAGTGCTTCTAACTGCTGAGCCTCTCTGTCACCTTCCTTCCTGCCTCCCGTCTTCCTTCCCTCCCTTCCTCCTTCCCCCTCTACCTCCTTCCTTCCCTTCCTATTTCCCTTCCTTTTTTGTTTTGTTTTGTTTTGTTTTTGTTTTTTGAGATAAGGTTTCAGACAGAGTTCTGGCTGACCTGGAACTCACTCTGTAGACCAGGTTGGCCTCAAACTCACAGAGATCTGCCTGCCTCTGCCTCCCAAGTGCTGGAATTAAAGGTGTGCACCATCATTTTTTTTTTGAGACGTTGGCCAGCCCTCAACTTTTTTACCAAAATACTTAGATGCCAAAGAGTCCAAGTAATATTTTATTAATGAAGAGGTATAAGTCAGAAAGTAAAGATAAACTGGTTCTGACAGTTGCCTCTGTCTCCATTTACTTGAATGTGAATGTTTTTATTGGCATGACTGGGTGTTTGTTTGTTTTGATGTGAATGAGGAGTGTTTGCCTGCCTGTGTGTGCAGACCATATGCAGTCTTATGCCCTGGAAGGTCAGAAGAGGGAGCCTCCATGTGGGCACTGAGAACCAACCCCTAGGCCTCTACAAGAGCAGCCAGTGCTCCTAAATGCCAAGCCATCTAGCCCCAGAGTGACTTTCTACTCCCTTTTATGGCCATATGAAGTTTTCCCGTTGGCTTTCAGTCAAGTTACAACAAGCTAGCGTTTTGTTTGTTTGTTTTTTGAAATGGGGTTTCTCTGTGTAGCTTTGGAGGCTGTACTGAAACTCCCTTTGTAGACCAGCCTGTCTTCGAACTCACAGAGATCCACCTGCCTCTGTCTCCCCAATGCAGGATTAAAGGCATGCGCCACCACCGCCCAGCTAGCTATAGGTTTTTAAAGAAGAGGACCAAGCTGGCAAGATTCTCAGTGGGGAAAGAACTTGCTGTCCTGACCACCTGAATAGGATAGGAATCCTTGAAAGGTAGAAGAGAGTTGACAAGATTATCCACTGACCAAACACGCATAGTAGCAATAAACTAAAACAGAGTAAAGGTGGGGGCGCTACATGGTGGCCATGAAACCAGCCAGGACTACTTACCAAGGTCCTGCCTCAAAAGGCTGGAGATGGCCCACTAGTGAAACCCTTGCCTGGCATTCTTGAAGCCCTGGGTTTAATCACGAGTATCATGAAAATGTTAAAAAGGAAAGAGTTCGATATATGTGGTCTAAAACGATTTCTGCTTTGAAGTCCATTATAATTGATATGGCATGTGTTTGGGGCCTGGAAAAAAAGCATGACCTAGTGTCTTTTGATGTCACTTCTGGACAAAAATTCAAAGTATTTGATAGTATGCTAATGCCATGAAAAGTCAGATATAGTAGTAACTTAGCTTGTGTCGGTTTGGATTCCTGTTAGAGTGGGAAAACTCGGGAGACTGTAGATCAATTTCATGCAAATGCAAGAACAGAAAAGGACACTTATCAGGAAGTCCAACAAAGTCACAACTTCGCGAGGACACATCTAACTGTTAGACCCAATGGCAAAGGGAGTGAAAAAGTCGCAGGTGGGATTAGGGTTGCCAATAGGTCAACCCTGATAAAATTGCCCTGAAGTATCCAGCTGGGCCCAGAGTCATTACAAGGGTCTTTACACGTGGCTATATGACACCAACCTGCTGTTGGGCTGTCTGCTATAGTGTATGAGCGGAGAATCTAGGACCTTGCACCTGCCACACAAGCACCCTGTTAGCTCCATCCCCACCACTTCTGGGTTTGAAGGTAGGAGAAGGATAAGAGCTAAGGAAGAGCAAGAAAAAAGTGAAGGCCCTTGTTGAATGTAAGCCGAGTGAGACACACCCACAAGCCTCCAGTTAATGAATGCATCGTGTTCCGGGTTGCACACCTGCAGGAAACTAGTGCTAACCATGAGAGGCCAAAAAGTCAGTTAAGTCCAAAGTAATAGCGCTGTAACAACTCATATCTCCACAAAGTCCAGAAAACACCAAAACATCTGCAATTTTAGAAACTTTTAGTAAATAGAATCTGCGCATGTCAGGCTTTGAGACTGCAGTTTGTTTGAGCCTTTCTCTTGAGTGTATCCATTTTAACTCTAGGGGGAGCCCTTCCTGATAACCTGGCCTGTGGATGAAGGGAAGAACATACCATAATGGGAGCATTCTGTAAGGCCAGTTCTCAGCAGACAGATGCAAGAGAATTGTAAACTTGAAGCCAGTGAGACCCAGCCTCAGGAAGAAAAAAACCCTTGGTTTTAGCTGTGCTAACTATGTGTCTGCATCATTCCTCAGCGCTACCGCCACCCCACCCACGTGGTAAGGAGAAGCAAATAGTGCCAGGGTTTGCACTCAAACCAAGAGCTGGGCTGCACAAGAATCATTCTGGTTCTAAATTCCCAAAGGAATTTAGAGCAAAGGATTTTTTTAATTTGGCTTGTTTGTTTTTGAGGCAGAATCTTAATGTGCAGCTCTAATTCTTGGCTGGCCTGGAGCTCCTCTGTAGACCAGGCTGGCCTGGAGCTCCTCTGTAGACCAGGCTGGCCTAGAGCTCCTCTGTAGACCAGGCTGGCCTTGCACTCACAGATCCTCCTGTGATAATCATGGACATCTACAAGCCGAAGGTTAATGGACGACAACCAAAACTAGAAAATGTAGGGCATGGCTCGGCCCACACTGTGGTTTCAGACATCTGGTCTCAATCAATCAATCAATAAATAAAAAAGGCAGGCAGTGGTGGTGGTACATGCCTAATAAATAAATAAATAAGGCAGGCAGTGGTGGTGGTACATGCCTTTAATCCCAGCACTTGGGGGGGGGGGTGCGGGTGGCAAATCTCTGTGAGTTTGGGTCCAGCCTGGTCTACAAAGTAAGTTTCAGGACAGCGAGGGCTAAACAGAGAAGGTTTGTCTTGAGAAACAAAACAAAATAAAAAATTCTTTTCCTCCTCCCAAAAATCTTTTCAAATTTTCCTAACTTTTTTTTAAATGTTTGTGTGTATGTGTGTTCAGAATGTAAGAGGTTGTAAACCATCTGGGAACAAACCTCTAGTCCTCTGTAAGAGCAACAAGCTCTTATCCACTAAGCCATCTCTTGTTTCTAGCATTCCGTAGAGTTTGGGAAAAGATTCTTTCTTTTTTTTAGGTATATTTCTTTAGGTGTGGGTATGTGTTCGGGTGCACATGCCATAGGTGTGCACGCAGAGATCAGAAGACAGCCTCCGAGAGTCAGTTCTTTCCCTTCCACCATGCTAGTCCAGGGAGCCAGCTCAGGGCATCAGGCTTGCCAGCTGAAGACTCACATCTGCCTGGCTGTCATTTCTTCAAATGCTTTTTTTTTTCCTTTTTGAAACAGAGTCTCCATAAGTGTGTGTAGCGTGTAGACCAGGCTGGCCTTGAACTCGTGGGATAATGCTCTCCCCCTCAAGTGTTGGAATTAAAGGTGTGCACCATCATACAGGGAACCAAAATACTTTAAAAGTTACCCAGCACATAAGCCATGAAATCATAATTATTGTTAGCGCTGGACCCTTCCAATGTTCTCAAAGTTGGTATCTTTGTCAACAACCAGAGTTTCAGTGGAGGTCATCTGAGCTAAGCCAATATATCTCCGACCCTAGACGTTTTAAAAATGTCAAGGATTTTTCTCAAGGGCGGTGAAGAATCTGAGCTGCAGGGGAATGTCTGAGTCTGGTCAGCCACAGCAAGAGCTAATGTGAAAATGTCTGGGGTTCTGCCGAAGCAGCTGGGAAGCAGGCAAATCTGACAACCAAAGGGCATGGGTTTTTTGGGTTTTTGTTTTATTTTGTGTATTTCTGAAAATAGCTCACTAAAATATAAAAGGAACCCACCAAAGCCCACACGAGTAGAAAATTCCTTTGCTCCGAGACCCGAGCCTGTAGGAACAGCATCTAGAGGAGGTGTACGATGTCCCAGTACTGTCTCTTCCAATTGGGACGGCCATACTTGGCAGATACACCCAAAATTGTATGCCAGACTGAACGGGTGCAGAGAAATCGTGAGTTTGAGGCCAGCGCTGCCTCTTCCATCTGACTCAGAACGTTTCACATCCAGTGAGCCTCAGAACTCTCCTCAGCTGCGTTACTCAGTCCTGCAAGATTTACAGTTCTGACCCAGCGGCGGTGGCTCACACCTTCCATTCCAGGCAGAGGCGAGCTTGAGGCCGGCCTGGTGTACAGGAGTTCCAGGACAGCCAGAGCTACCCAGAGAAACCCTGCCTCGATAAAGCAAGATTCATAACTCTGGCTGGAGGGATGGCTTGGTGTTGAAAAGCGCTTGCTACTCCAAAGTGCCTTTACCTACTTGTCCTGTTATTAAGTTTTGTTCCTCCCTCTCCCTCCCACCCCAATGCTCTTAGTGATTTTTTTTTTTTTTTTTGAGACAGGGTCTCATATAGCCTATGGTGTCCTTAAACTTGCTATGTTGCCAAAGATTTTGAACTCCTGATCCTCCTGCCTCCACCCTCGCCCCCCGAGTGTTGGGATTATCTGCTTGCGCCAGCATGCCTGGTTTTATGCGCTGCTGGGTATTGATCCTATGCTAGGTAAGCGTTTTACCCTGTATTTAAGGTCTTGGAAACAGTGGCTCGCCTAGAATTCCCCCTTGTAAAGTTTCCCCACTACCTTTTCCTAGGAAAGCTAACGCAGTGGGTGGGATAAAGTGGCCTCCACCTGGAGGAAAAACCGTGCCTGCACAATGAATCCTGAATCTGGTGTCCAGCGTGACCTGGAGGAGAGTTTCTCCATGGAACAGAGCGGGTCAGGCACGTAACAGCCCCTTCTCAGTTACCTATCTCTCTTCTGGGATGCAGCCCTTAAGCGGCTGCCCGGGAAGGGGCGCCGGAAAGCAGCACTATTAGAGCAGGATAAGCGGACCAAGGTGCAGACCACTAACTCAAACCCCCTTCCACGTGCCCCGGGCCAGGGAGGCACGGGATCTGGAACTCCACCGCCGGGCGGGGCGCTCCTGAGGCTCCGCCCTCGAAGCCTGGGTTGCTTGCTCCCCGGCTGAATCTCTGCGCGTCGGGCGATGTATCTCCGAAGGGCTGTGTCTAAGACTCTGGCGCTGCCCCGGAGGGCGCCCTCCGGACCTGTGCCACTGGGGAAAGACGGTGAGTGCCCCGCACATCTCCGTGGGTCCAGGCTGAAACCAGCGCCCCGAACCCGCCAGCACGTAGTCACAGAAGCCTGGACCAGAGGTGAAGGAACAGTGAGGGAGGGTCTCAGGCAAGCACTCCGAAGTTCTTGGAAACTTTGGAAATAGGGAGTTTTTCTAGGTATGCCTCTGAATCCAAATTAGACTTCCTGGGTTCCAGCGCTTATCTCCGGCAAGTAATGTCTCTTATTTTTTAAGTGAGGATCACAGTGGCTGTAATCAATAAATGTGGAGTGGAAAATCACTTCGAAGAGCGTCTGGCTCACTCTTAGAGTCCCACGTCGATTATTCAATGAACCTCTAGGCTCCCCAAGAGATAAAGAAACGGATGGATAGGTGGACGTGGGTTGTCCACACGCCAGCAAGTAGGCTCCAGTCAAGGTCCCGGTTCAGGGAACACTGGTGGTCTTGACCCCGGAATCTCCCGGCCCTGAGCATCCCTTTGGAGGGGGTGGCCTCGGCCTAGGGTCATTCTTCCGACGTTGCTGAGAAGCTTACAGCTCCATCACCTTTGGATTAGGGAATGCGCGAGGAAAGAGCTCTTGGGAATTTTCTAAAGAGGAAAGCACCGAGTAACATAACGCCGTCTAAAACAGAGTAGGTGCTTAATAGGTGCCGGATCTAGACGGGTTTGCAGTTCCTCTCCGAGCCGCCTTTCCTGGTCCAAACCCCCGCCCCGCGCCCCTCGTCCGTCACTCACTGAATCCCAGCTCTTGGATGCTGGAAAGTTAATTCTTGCTGTGCTTCACCGACTCCCTGAGGCATCCATGGCAGCATCCAGAGCGAGGATTTAAGCGAGGGAGACAGGAAAACGCGTGCAGAAAATTCCATGAGCCACAGGGGGTTTTGAGTTTGGTTTGTCCACTTGTTTCCCCCCGCTTTGATTAGGCCTATGTGGGTGGTGGGGGGTGAGAGGAAGATCTATCCATCCTCCCGTTCTTTTAAACATTACTTGAAAGACGTCTCCCCCACACGTGTTAAGATGCCTTCTCCTCACTGTTTAACTCTTAAGATAGCAATTTTCACCATCGATGAGGTAGGGAGAAGCCGTTTAGTTTAAGCTGACGATACTGAGGCTGTTCTGATCTTCAGAGAAGAAGAAAGATGAGTCCACTGACCACACACACACACACACACACACACACACACACACACACACACGCCAGAGCCTGCATGTGTTCAGAGGACAGCTTCTGCAGGAGTCAGTGGGTCCCAGGGCAGAACTAGGTCTTCCAGCTTGACTGCAGACACCTTTACCCTCTAGTCTGCACCACACCGTTATATGCCTCTACCCCCTCCTCAGGACCCCTCCCATCAAAATAAAGGCAGTGTTAACCTTCCAAACTGCAGTTAAAAGTCCCAGGCACAAGGGCACTGACCTTATTTCCCCTAATTACTTTCACTTTTTATCGCGTCCATTCAGCGTAGGTTGAATCTAAGGGCCATCATTTTTCTAGGCAAGCCTCCTTCCATTGAGTACTAAGCTACAGCCACAGTCATAATTACTGCTTTTTGTTTGTTTGTTTTTTTTTCATTTTTTTAAGACGGGGTTTTTCTGTGTAGTCCTGGTTGTCCTGGAACTCACCAGGGGCCCCAAACTCAGAGATCCTCCCACCTCTGCCTCCCGCCTCTGCCTTCCAGTACTGGTGTTACCCCAGTCCAGCATTGACTGGAATCGTAAATTTGTCTTCCTTTGCGGGCATTGATTGATGTCTTATTGGTACTTTCTACTTTGGTAATAGATTTGTTTCAGTGGTTTCTTTTTTGAAAGACACATTTTAACTATCATTAAATTTTGTTCTTTTTGCAGCAAAATGTAAGTTTTTTTGACTTTTCAAAATAACTAACTTTTCGATGAGTAGTTTAGGCTTGGAACAGTTCATTGGGAAAATGCCAGAAAGGCAAGATATAATATATAAATCACATATAACCTTCCTATTAGTAAATATCATTGTTTACGGTTAGTCTACTTAGTATTAGAGATTTTTGTTGTTCTTGCTTTATAGAAACAGGACTAGCTACCCAAACTTGTCTGAAGCACTTAATCCCCCTGTCTCAACCTCCCAAGTACTTGCATTATGGTGTGCACCAGCACATGTGATAACTGCAGGTCTCTTTCTTCTTAACCTGAGATCTGTGTCACAAGATTTTTGTGTAGATTTTCATATAACGTGTGGTAGAATTTTCTCATAGTCTGAAGAGTTGGCTCAACAGTTCAGAGAACTTCTTGCTCTTGCAAAGGATCTGGGTTCAATTCTCAGTACCCACAAGATTACTCGAACAGTCTGTGATTCCAGTACCAGGGAACCTGAAGCCCACCCTGACCTTGAAGGGCACCAGGCATGCACATGGTGCATATATACATTCAGGCAAAGCGCTCATACACATAAAATAATAAATAATCTTAAAAAAATCAAATTTTTCTTATATAAGTAAATCCTAGTTTTCACATTGTATGAGACTACTAAAATACAGGTTTTTAAAATAAATTTTAAAGCTTTTTATGTTATTTTATCTTTTTTGTCCAGAGCTGAGGACTAAACCCAGGGCCTTATGCTTATTAGACAAGCACTCAAGCCCTGAGCTAAACCCCCAACCTAAAATATGTTTAATTCATTCATATTGGATGGTTCTCTTATTGCTATTTTAAATAATTCAGCTGAAATAATTTTTTATATTTATTTATTATGTGTACAATATTCTGTGTGTGTGTGTGTGTGTCTGTCTGCAGGCCAGACCTCATTACAGATGGTTGTGAGCCACCATGTGGTTGCCGGGAATTGAACTCAAGACCTTTGGAAAAGGAGGCAATGCTCTTAACCACTGAGCCATCTCTCCAGCCCCAGCTGAAATAATTTTTAAGTCTACTTGTATTGCTGAAATTTTCTTTTTGTTTTGTTTTTGTCTAGACAGGGTTTCTCTGTGTAACCCTGGCTGTCCTGGGAACTCCCTCTGTAGACCAGGCTGGGCTTGAGCTCAGAGATTCGCCTGCCTCTGCCTCCCAAGTGCTGGAATTAAAGGCATGGGCCACCACATCCCATCACTAATAATTTTCTTTATTTTTACCTATTTAATAAGAACTCTCTGGAGTACATGGGGCATAGCTTACCCAGCAGACAGAAACCAATGGATTTCACTCCTAGTATTTAAAACACAAAACAAAACAAAAAACTTAGATCAAATAAGAAACATAATTACACACAAATGTCAAAAAGGTTGTGAGGTTTTTGTTTTGTTTTGGTTTCATTTATTTTTGGTGCTGAGGAAGGAACTCAGGCCTCCTACATATTTGACACACGCTCTAAGATAGGTGGGGTGGGGCTTGGGGGGGGGGAAGTTGCTTGTTTTAGCTGTGACATTTGGGTCAGGGCGTTGGCTCAGCAGGTACAGGTGCTCATCATCAACCCTGATGACCAGAGTCTTATCTCCAGGACCCACCCAGTAGAGGAGAAAATTAGCTCCCACAAGTTGTCCTCTGACCTCCACACGTGGGCTAAATGAAAGCATGTTCCAGACACCCTCCTGCTACAGCCTCCTAAGCGACTGGGTCTAGGAAATGTACATCCAGATCACAGATATGTTTTTAGGCCCACAAAAGTGTCACTGCAAACCAGCCATGCAGCTGTAATCCTAGTGTTCAGGAGGCTGAGACAAGAGAATGGCCAAGAGTTTGGCCTCGGCTAACTAGTGAGATCTTACTTCAAAAAGCTTAGGGTCTAAACATGTGTTCTACCCATCCTTAAATGCATTATTTTTCTTTCTTTCTTTTGAGACAAAGTTTCTCTGTGTAACAGTCCTAAGCTGTTCTGGAACTAGCTCTTGAAGGCCAGGCTGGCCTCAAACTCACAGATATCCACCTGCCTCTGCCTCCTGAGTGCTGGGATTAAAGGTGAGCATCACCACTGCCTGGCCCCTTAAATACAAATTTTATCTTAAGGTATAAGTGTGTTTAATTAACTGTTAAAGCAATCAGTTCTTTCTTTCTCAAGTGGACAACTGAAAAAAAGAACAAAACAAAAGTAATTCTGATGGTGTCTGCTTTGACTACATATGGAGAAGTGTATTTCTTCTGCATCTCATTTGGCTGGTCAGCTTGTTTAGTTCTTCTGTCATTTCCCCTCATCCACATCAGCCCTTCCTGGTGCCTAACAGCAAGATGGCAGACTTCTCAAGCGCTCTTCAAATCAGGCTAGAGGCCGTTGGGTGGAATTACTACCCCTGCCTCTAACGCTGTGTTTGCTGAAGTGAAAATCCACCATGTTAATAGGTTCCAAGTTCCCTGCGGAGAAAATTCCTAAAAGATGTAATTATTTAAAATGCCTGTTCTTTCACGTGGTGAAGGTAACCATGTTCAAATTTGTTTTCCTAGCATCCCTTCGCCGAATGTCATCCAGAAAACTCCCTGGAACGTCTGGGTCCAATATGATTTATTACCTGGTTGTAGGTGTGACCGTTAGTGCTGGTGGATATTATGTAAGTGCTCAAGGACCTACTAAAGAATTCCTGTGCCCTGTTTGCTGGTTCACACCTTTAATCCCAATACTCTGCAGGCAAGGTCAGTCTGGTCTGCTCTCTGAGTTCCAGACCAGCAAAGGTCCCTTATGGGAGACAGGTCCTGTCTCCCCAAAGAGAGGGCGGTGGGCAGGCATTGGTTTCTGTGCTGCACTGAAATTGTTCCTGAAACTTCTAATGGTGGTAGCACAGAGAAATGTATATGATGAATCTTAAAGCAGGAGAAAGAGAGCTAAGCACACGTTTTCTTTCAGACTTACAAGGCTGTCACATCAAAGCAAGCCAGACATACAGACCGCGTAAGGGACGTGAAAGAACAAAAAAAAGCAGAGTCACAGCCACTTCCAGGTAAAGGGAATTTCTTATTTTGTTTATTTACTAAAGAGGAGGTCTCGTGAACCCCAGGCAGGATGACCCTACACTGTGGTACCCCTGCCTCCACTTCTTGAGCTGGGATGACAGTCACATACCCCCACCCTTGGTTCTTTCTTTCAGTTCTTTATCTAGAACAGCTATGTGTAGGGGTTGGATCAGGAAGAAGACCGTGGTAACCTCGAGCTTTGGATGAGGACATTTGATAAATGAGCGAGTTTTCTGTGTGTGTTCTGCTGAGAGGCAGTTTTCATTCCTCTGTGTGGTAATATTATTTCTACTCCGTAGACACCCATTCATGCAAGCATAATTTTAGCATCTGTCTCAGCAGTTTGACCTCTCATTTCCCCCACCATTGTTTTCAATTGTAAGCTGATTTTTTTTTCAGTGTTGGCAAGCACCACCACTGTGTCTTTCTCAAAGTTTGCTTCCCATGAGTTAAATCAGTTGAGCATCCTGAGACCCTGAGCCTGGAAAATGGCCCCTGGGGGGACAGAAACTTCACAGTTGCACCCCCACATCCACTTTTCGCCTTAAACTACTTAACTTTTTAAATATTTATTTAATTTTGTGTGTGTCTTGCCTGCATGTAGATAAATAAGTACAGGTGGTATACCTGCTTATCATCAGTGTCCCATCCTGTCCCACCTGCGCCCCAGCCCCAGAGGTCAGAAGAGGGATCCCCCAGAGCCCAGAGCAGAATAACAGATGCTGGACAACAAACCCCGGGTTCTCTATAAGGGCAGCCCCGCTCCTAACATCGAATTGTCTCTCAGCCCCAAGCTAATTACTTTAAATGAATAATTTTTTTCTGTCTCAACTCAAAATTATTATCAATTACTGGGGTAACTGTTTAGGAATAAGGATATTAGCAACTCAGGAGTCAGGTTTTGCTTTGGGAGCTTTCTTTGTTTTGGCCTGAAGGTTGTTTTGGTTTGGTTTGAGGTTTTTTGTTGTGGTTGTTTGGGTTCTTGTTTTGGTTTGGTTTGGCTCTTTCGAGACAGAATCTACTATGTAGGCCAGGCTGGTTGAACTTACCTGCCTCCACTTCTGGAGTCCCAGAACTAACAAGTGTGCACCACAGGGCCAGACATTCAATTTTAATTTTTTGTTAGGGTACTAGGAAACAGAATATTATAGCCAGCAAGATGGCTCGGGAGAATAAAAGTAATCACAATACTTGCAAAATTGGCGCAGGAAGATGGGGAGTTCGAGGTCACCCAGGCTACATAGCAGATTCATGTTAACCTAGGCTGTAGTAAATGTTGTCTTAAAAAAAAAAATTCCCTTCCCCCAAATTAAAATAAAATAAATTGATTACATTATTCCACTTTATTCCCATGTTCTTCAAATCAATACTTTGCTTAATGAACCAAATCATAAAGGTGAAAAGGAGAATGTGGCGGAAGCTGGGGCCGGAGAAATTTCTGTAAAGGAAACTGAGTTGGTGCATGCTGAGGAAGTACCCAAGGCTGCAGCAGGGCCTCCAGAAGGGTCTCCGACCTCCCCGGTTTCTTCAGAGGCTGCGCTAGAGGAGGAGACTGATCTGAAGATCACCGAGGCTTCTCCGGGGGAGACCACCGAGGGAGTGCCTGAACCCACTGCGGAGGGGGAGAGCGCGGCTCCTGAACCCACAGCGGAGGTGGAGAGCGCGGCTCCTGAACCCACAGCGGAGGTGGAGAGCGCGGCTCCTGAACCCACAGCGGAGGTGGAAAGCGCGGCTCCTGAAACCACAGAAGAAGTGGACAGTGCGGCTCCTGAATTCTCTGCAGAGGTGCAGAGCGCGGCTCCCGAACCCACAGCGGAGGTGGAGAGCGCGGCTCCTGAACCCACGGAAGAGGTGGAGAGCGCAGCTGCGGACCAGGCGGACGGGGCTGGTACCAGCGAGGAGGGTGAGGGTACTGCTGGGAACCGGAGCTGCCAGGAGGATGCTGAACTAGAAGAAAGCCCTCCCTTAGGCTCAGAGCCCTCTGCCCAGCAGGATTCACAAGAAGAAACCACCGAGGTCACCGCAGAAGGAGCCTCGCCCCAAGGCTGATCTGCAAAACTCCAGAGTTGCTTTTGTATTTTTAGCAACCTTAGACCTTCTTTCTAGAATTTAATATACCTTAAAGAATTTGGCTTTTACTAATAGATGTTTGATTGGGATTTGGTATTTCATATGTCTTAATAGTTTTCTACCCTCTAAGATCAGGCTGTGTAAAGAGCTTAAATAGTATTAACTTTGGATTTACATTTTACGTTTTAGAAATTAAGGTATCCATGCAGCCTGTATTCACTTTGATTTTTGCTCTACCTTTCTCTTTATTATATGTAAGCCCGGATTATTGAGTTTGATGTGAACTCATTGAAATAAAATTAGAAAATCTTAACTGTTTCTATTCTTTCTTCTTGTTGGGGGCGGGGGACTTGTGATTGGGAAAAGGATGACCTTGACCCAGGCTGGCAACCTTGCTCAGTCCTGAGCTGCAATCACACCAGACCTAAGGTTTCTATATTCACGATGTGCACTGTATTTCCTATTAACAGCCACACAAACACCCTCACATGGAGAAACCAAGCTTTATAACATTACTGCAGGAAGGACTCTGGAGAGCTCTGCCCTTTCCCTGGCTGTTATGTAAGGGGGCAGAGGATGGGAGGGGGTGCCCGGCTTTTCTGGTTCAGTGCAGTGTTTACTGAGGATTTACACACCCTGCCAGGACTCATTCGTGCACGAATGCATGCAGCAAACATTCAGAGTGCCTTCGGCCCACCAGCCGCTGTTTATAGCTTAGAGCGGGACTAGATAATAAGATAAATAAAATTATATATAGGGATTAGGTAGAGTTTGCAAGTGTCAGTTGGGAGTGAAATTGTCACTTTAGATAAGGCAGTAAAAACAAGTCTTTATTTTATGAGACAGTCCTTGCCTCAAACTCACTATATAGCTCCAAGGCTAGCCTTTAACTTCTAATCCCCCTGCCTCAGTGTCCTAAGTGCTAAACTTATAGATGTGTGCCCCCACACCCAATCAGAGCAAGACTTTTACAAAGGTGTCTTTTAATAAAGACTGATGGTTCTGGGGAGGACGTCATGCCAGGTGGGGGAACAGGAAAGCACACATGATCTGCAGTAAAGCATGCTGGGATGATCCAGAATTTTGAGGTGGTCCATATGAGTGAAGAGGAGTCAGAAGGAGGGAGAATAACTGGAGCGGTCTCAGAAAAGAAAGGGAGGGGGTGAAGCCAGACATAGTGATGCCTGCGTGTATTTTATCCTGGCACTCAGAGACTGAGGATGGAAGTTCATGAGTTCGAGGTCATCTTTAGCTAAATGCAATAAAAGAACCTTGTTTCAAGAGAGAAGACGGGTTGGGTAGGGGGAGATGGCCTAGATAACAGGGAGTTATGCAAGATTTGGGGCATGTGGCCGCTGATGACATTCTGGTTTGATCCCCTTAACTGGGAGCATTTGCTCCCAGCTGCTGTGACTGTTCACGTCCCTCCCCAGCCCCCATCCTGCCTGGCCCTCACTCCAGGCAGCTTATAACCATGACTGACCTCAGAGCAGCATGGAAGGTGGGGCCAGCTGAAGTCAGTGCTCCAGGGTTCTAGTGGCTCAGAACTGATGCTGGTCCCTGGGAGAGACTATATCCTGCTTCCGTCTCGCCTTCTCCAGAGAACATTCTCCCAGGGACAGTGCTCCGGTGATTGGCAGTGGGCGTGTCTAGATTAGGAAGGACTAGATGGATGAAATCGATAGACTGAGCAGTTAATGACCATGGGATTTGAGAGGTAGAGACACAGAAACTGCAGGGTTTAATCACGACTCTGTGGACAGAATGTCACCTTGTATTTGCTTCTAATTTGTCTCAGTATCAATCCTTCAGGAGATACATAAATTTAACACTCACCAGTCCTCTGAGATGAAACAGAAGTGCCTCTTAGTGCACTCACACTCAGGGACACACTCCTTAGTGCACTCACACTCAGGGATCCACTCTTGAGTGAACTTACACTCAAGGATACCCTCCTGAGTGCACTCACACCCAGGCATACACTCCTTAGTGCTGTCACACTCAGGGATACACTCTTGAGAGAACTCACACTCAGGGATGCACTCCTTAGTGCATTCACACTCAGGGATACCCTCCTGAGTGCACTCAGGGATATACTTCCTAGTGCACTCACACTCGGGGATACCCTCCTGAGTGCACCCACACTCAGGGACACACTCCTTGGTCTACACACATACAGAGAAACACTCCTTCGTTCACTCACACATACATACACACAGAAGCAGTACACAGAAGTCAGTGTTTTATTTTATAATTAATTTATTTTTGTCATTATTGTTTTTGAGACAGGGTTTCTCTGTGTAATCTCGGCTGTCCTGGAACTACACCAGGCTGGCCTTGAACTTAGAGATCCTCCTGCCTCCATCTCCAGAATGCTGGGACTAAAGGTGTGCGCTACCACTGCCCAGATCTTTGTACTATTTTAGTTGGGATAGTTTCTATTGCAAAGGCGAGACTAACTGACAATGATCCAGGGACGGAGGCCATTGTCACACAACTTGGTGTCCAGGGCTGGTTTCTGTGACTCGGTCATCAGGAGCTGGGATGTTTATCATCAAGCTTCCAATCAAGAATGTTTGGCAACTGAGGCTGGAGAGATGCTTCAGGGGTGAAGAGCACATATTGTTCTTGCAGAGGACCTGAGTTCTATCCCCAGCACCCACATCTGGTATTTCACAGCTGCCTGTAACTCCAGTGTCAGGGGATCTGATGTCCCTCTGTCCCCACTCACGTGCAGACAGATACACATATACATACATGCATAAAAACCATAAAATATAAAGCCAGGTGGTGGTGGTGGTGCATGCCTTTAGTCCCAGCATCTGGGAGGCAGAGGCAGGTGGATCTCTATGAGTCTGAGACCAGCCTGGTCTACAGAGTGAGTTCTAGGACAGCCTAGGGTACAAAAAGAAATCCTATCTTGAAAGAACAAAAATAAATAATAAATAAATTATATACATATACATACACACACACATATGAATGTTTGGCAAGCCAGGCACGGTGGCACAAGACTTTAATCTCAGCACTTGGGAGGCAGAGGCTGCAGAATCTCTTTGAGTTCCAGGCCAGCCACTACTTTGGCCACAGCAAGTCTTCCTCATTGTGGCAGGACACATCACCAGGTCCTATTCATAACAAGAAGTTCTCTTGTCTTAGAAAGCAAACCTTAAAGGCAGAATTCTCTTTTCAATACTCTATTATAGAAAAACCTCAGACAAAAGGGGAATAGTGAAATAAAACTTCATGTGCCCTACGCGAAGCCTTACCAACTGGAAACTTGCAGTAAACCTTGTGTTCATACTTCCCCCATTGCCTTCAACCACTCTGTCTTGGGCCCAGCCTGTAGCTAATACCAGATGTGAAGGTCAAACCTACAAAATGAAACCTACGTATGAAACAGGAGAATGAGAATTCGGCTAGGGATGGTTGCATTCAATCCCCAGCACTGTACAGAAGGCAGTAATTAAATGTAGGTCCACTGAGGCACTTTCCCAGAGACCCACTTCCTCCAGAGAGGCTACACAGCCTCCTACAGCACCACCCACCAGAGACCGAGTGTACAAACAGGAGCTTGTAAGAGACATTTCACAACCTGAAGCCCCTCTAGGTTAGCTGAAAGATTCGATCACTGACGCCATCAAGTTGTCTTCTGATCTCCACACATGCACCCCTCCCCAACACCATGGTATGTACCCCTCAGATTATAGAGGTACTCAACTAAAAAAAATCCCAAATACAAATATTTGCCTAAAGAAGTAAGTCTGGGGCTGGAGAGGTGGCTCAGTGGCTATGTGAATGGGCTGCTCTTCCAGAGGACCTGGGTTCAATTCCCAGCACTCACATGGCAGCTCCCAACAGTCTGTAACTCCAGTTCTAGGGAATCTGGCCCCCTCAAACAGTCATGCATGCAGACAAAACACCAATACACATAAACTAGAAATAAATGAGTCTTTCAGAGAAAAGAAGAAAGCCTATGTTTTGCTTCTTAGGAGAAAACCCGCTTGTTATACCAAGTGGGATTTTTCTCTCCTTTTCAAGAAGCATGCTCTCTATTGATGCATTATTCTGTTCTCCCTCTAGTCCACTGCCCTTGGTGTGCCTCGGCTAACCCAGAGAGGGCAAATGCAGGGCGTGGGCTCAGCAGAGCTCTGAACAGTCCACCAAGCTGCTCATCCTAATCAGCTTACGTAAGAACTGCCCCTGCCGCGGGCCAGGCGCGGCCGAATGCGAATGCATCTGCCGCCTCGAATTAGTTTAGCTTCATTGCCCCTCAAGAGATGTTCCCAGCTATTTTCAAAACTGACTCCTCGCATCAGGGTGACTGGCCCTCTCCTAAGCTGAATGCTGATCAAACAACCTGTGTCACAGTACATCTTAAAGCTCATTCAGGAAAAGTCAGCAACACAAAGTTACTGAGAGAACTTACATAAGTTCTTGCAAGGGCATTGGTTTTGGTCCAGTGACAGGCAGCTTCCAAAGAGGATTTCGTGAGGACAGCACTGAGGCCTGGTTTCTAAGACCGTCTTCATTCTTTCTTGCCTGTTGACTGGTTTCGGCTGCAGGGGTATTTCCGGCTTCTCTCGAAAACTTAATTTCCTGTTTCTTTGCAGGTATTAATCGGAAGCAGGATCTCTCTGCCCTTTTTCGGCACGCAGACTTGGCCGTCGTCTCAACTGTCTGCAATTGTTTTCCTGTGGAAGGATTTTCTAGCTGCAAACACATGGGTGAGGATGGCGGGGTGATGAGATGGTTCGGCCGAGAAGGTCACTGGCGGCCACCGTCGAGGACCTGGGTTTGAGCCCTGGCATCCCCGTGGTGGAAGGAAAGGGCTAACTCTCAAAAGTTGTCCTCTGACCTCACACATGGGCAGTGGCACATGCTCAGCCACACACATACATACAGATAAATAAGTGTAATTAGAATTTAGAAACAAAATAGATGAAAGCATGCTTAGAGGCCTCAGCACTTTCCACCAGCTGGTCATCTGAATGGCTCCCATTAGCCTCATTCGTTGACCCACAATCTATAGTTCCAATGGGTGTTTTGCTTCCCTCGGGGAAAGGAGTGATAAGAGTTGAATCTATGACCTTGCACATGCTACATATATGTTCTACCACTAATCTATACCTCCAGCCCACTTCCTTAGTTTTTTTTCTCTTTCTTTCTTTCTTTCTTTCTTTCTTTCTTTCTTTCTTTCTTTCTTTTTTTTTGAAATAGAGTTTCATGTAGCCCAGGCTAGCCTTTAACTTCCTGTGCAGCTGATGATAGCCTTGAACACCTACCTGATCCTGCCTGCGGTCACGTCCCAAATGCTGTGCTTACTTCAGATATGCACAGCTGTAAGGGGTTAACCTTAACTTTTCTCCATAGTCACCATTCGCGCCATCCCCCTCCCTTTTCTTCTGTCTTGGCCTTTTTCAGAGGCTATTCTGAGTATTTGAAAATAAGTTACTCATCCTACTGAAATCTATTTCTTTTCCTCTTTCATTATTATCCCCCCCCAAATAAATAAAATAAACTTGCATTATATAAGTACTGATTGGAAGCATCACCCCAGTCCCTGGCATCCATATCATAAATATCACCTCAGCTCCTTGTCACACCCCTATATCCAAAGAGTCTGAAATGTAATATTAAGCTGGGGGCATCATCCCAGCCCTCTAATACCCCTATATCCAAGAAGTCTGGGATGATTGGAAGCCCTTGGCCTGGCAGTTGCCCTGGCTTGGACTCCAACTCCCAACCTGCCAAGTGCTGACCCCTCCCTGGGGAGGGTCAGGACCAATCTCCCCCCCCACCCAAGGTATTTAGGCTTGTGCCGGAAAGAAGAACACATGATTTGTGTGTGTGTGTGTGTGTGTGTGTGTGTATGAGAGAGAGAAAGAGAGAGAGAGAGAGAGAGAGAGAGAGAGAGAGAGAGAGAGAGAGAGAGAGAGAGAGAGAGAGAGAGNGAGAGAGAGAGAGAGAGAGAGAGAGAGAGAGAGAGAGAGAGAGAGAGAGAGAGAGAGAGAGAGAGAGAGAGAGAGTTAAGGCATCGCTTGGACCCTAAGGCAACAAGGCCTGCCTCCAGACAGCATGGCTATTTGGAAGCAGAAAGTGACAGCTGAAGTAGACTCCCCAGCCGGATCACAGAGAAACAAGGAAACTGAGCCTGGTATGGCAAGCTTGTTAACCCAGTTACTCAGAATGCTGAGGACAGAGGATTCTAAGTTCAAGGCCAGCCTGATCAATTTAGTAAAGCCCTGACCCGGAATAAAAAGCTAACAGAGAGCTGGGGCTATGGTTCAGTAGTAGGGTACTTTCCAAACAAGACAAGCATGGGGCTCTAAGTTCAACTGTGCCCTTCTTTCTCTTAAAAAGAAAAAAAAAGATAAAATAAAACCACAGGAAGTCATCTGCTTTCCCTTTCATGGGTCTCCTGGACACAAGAGGTCAAGGAAGCCCAGTTTTTCTCCCAGATACCAGTAACAAACAGTTCTACAAGGGTCAGACATGATGGCATGGGTAGTTGAATAGTTGAATAACTATTTCCTTTCCCCTCCTGAATTTTAAATAATCAGTTATTACTTGATTTTATTCGTCCTTTGGCCAATTTTAATTAACTTTAAAAAAAATTATTCCTTTGGTTGATTTGAACATATTCTCTTTTACTCCAGAGATTTCCTTAAAGTAATTTTCTGTTTTATCTTCAGGAATGTAAGATATGGGCTAGGGATAAAGAGAGGTCTGAGTTTTGGCCAAGTAATACTCTCTTGTCTTAGTTTCTGCTGCGATAGAATGTTCTGGCTAAAGCAATATACGGGAGAAAGGATTTATTTTGGCTTATGGTTCCAGAGAGACAGTCTATCACAGCGGGCCGGCTTGTCACATTGTATCAGCAGTCAGTGTGTAGAGCAAAGGACAGGAAGTGGGCCAGGGCTATAGGACACCTCAAGGCCTGGCCCCAGTAATGTACTTCCTCTCCCAAGACTCCAACTACGGCTCCACAATGTTCCCACACTGCATCATCAGCTGGGGACCAAATGTTCAAACACGTAAGCCTTGTGGGGAACAGTTTACATTCAAATCACATTTTGTAAGTCCTTACAAAAGAAAATTGCGTGCTTTCATTCATTTTTATTTTTATTTTTATTTACATATTTAAAATTTGTTTAACTTTTATATTATGTGTATGGGTATTTTGCCTGCCTGCATGTCTATGTACCAAGTGTGTGCCTGGTGGCTGTGCAGTCCAGAAGAGGGCATCGTATGTCCTGGAACTGAATTAACAGAAGATTGGAACCTGCTGTTGGAAAACTGGGAACTGAGCTCAGTCCTCTGGAAGAGCAGCCGGTGCTCATAACCACTACACCATCTTTTCAGAGCCCATTGTATTTGTTTTATTTTATGTGTATGGGTGTTTTGCTAGCATATATATCTGTGCACCACTCTGTGTGCCTAGCAGAGACCAGAAGAGGGCGTTGGGTGCTCTGAAACTGGAGTTGCAGATGGTTGGTTGTAAGCCACCACATGGGGGCTGGAAACTGGACCTTCGTCCTCTGCAAGAGGAATAAGTACGCTTAATTGCTGAGCCATCCCTCTAGCACACACGCACACACACACACACACACACACACACACACACACACTTTTTTTTTAAAGCAATAAGTAGTCCTGGGACTAAGAGATGACTCAACGCTTAAGAACACTGACTGCTCTTCCAGAGGACCTGGTTTCAAGTCCCTGTACTCACACAGCAGGTCTCAACTGTCTGTAACTCCAGCTGCAGGAGACCAGACACCCTCTTCTGCCTTTCTTGGGCATCAGACATGCATCTGGTGCACAGACACTGGCCGGCCATACACACACCAAAAGGTAAATCAATAAAATTTAAAAATCAAGACAAAGGAGTAAGCCCTGTTTTCCGGATCGGAAATCTCTGACTTCCAGATCTCACTGCCCTGCCTTTTGGCTCCCAGTGGCTTTCCCTTTCTTCAGAACATCTGTGCGTCGCCATGGTGCTTTGAGCATGAAATGTCCCCATAGGCTCATGGAGTGGGGCGGGGCAGATAGGAGAATAGTCCTGGTGAGAATAAGTGGGTGATCTAAGCCCACAGTTCTCACGAGCCTTAGCTTCGTTAGGGTGAGGGGGTGATCTGAGTGGTCCCCCGTACCACAGGCTGGCATCAGAGAAGGAATCCTTGTACTACTCCAGGCCAACTTATTTTACACTTCATATAGTTCACTAATGTCAGTTGCACAATTCACTGACTTGTATGTTTATGTTTACAGTTTTACCCATGCAATTGTCACTGTAAATCAGTTTTAGGACATTTTCTTTTTTTTTTTTTTTAAATATTTATTTATTATGTATACAATATTATGCCTGTGTGTATGTCTGCAGGCCAGAAGAGGGCACCAGACCCCATTACAGATGGTTGTGAGCCACCATGTGGTTGCTGGGAATTGAACTCAGTACCTTTGGAAGAGCAGGCAATGCTCTTAACCTCTGAGCCATCTCTCCAGCCCCAGTTTTATGACATTTTCATCACGCAGAAGGTTCCTCAAGAGCGTATACTATGAACCCCAATTCCCGAGCCTCTGGTCCTTCCACCTGCCAATCTGCTTTATGCCTGTACAGCTTTGTTATCTCTGAATGTTTCATTTAAACAAAATCACAAAATATATAGTCTCTTATATCCACCTCTTTTAGAAAGAAATATGCATGCATGGGTATGGACTTTGTTTAAAAATGACCATTCATAATAAGAAATAGAGTAGAACTTCTCTGCAGAGCTATTATTATAGAAGACGCTAACACCACACATTGCAAATCTCTGGATGACATTTGAAATTTCTGGCGTTCTACTCTCCCCCCCTAGTGGCCAGTACCATATTGCTAAAATAGATTCTTAATGTTCTCATCTTAAAAATAAGACACGGTAGGTAAACAGCTTGGTTGACTCTTTCTACCATGTCATTATAGATAAAATATAGATAAGACCACATATGTGTACACACATATTATTTTACAGTTAAAGATGAATAAATAATTTTATTTAATTTGATTTTTTTTTCAAGATAGGATTTCTCTGTGTAGCCCTGGCTGTCTTGCAACTACCCAGGCCCAGAACCAGGGTTATGAGTTGGCACACCCCAACATCCATCCCATCTATGTTCTGCTGGAGCATATGAAGGGTCAGATCATACAGACCCAAAGCTGCAGGATCTCCACGACACAGGACAACAACAGGATGTCCAAGAAGAGACCTAGTGAGAGCCCAGCACCAGTGGTGCAGTAGAAACGAGAGGCCTCTAATCAGATCGGTGATTCTGTAATAAGCATTTGCAAGTAAGCTATATGAACTAAAGGGGACACTGTGTGACTCACTACAGCTCCCACGACAAGATTTTTCTCTTTTTTTAATCTTTAATTTTATTTTATTGTATTTTTCAGTGGCGGGGCCATTGAAAGGGTACGGATACAAAGGGATGAGGGGATGAATGGGGCTGAGATGCAAAATGTAAAAGACACAAAGAAATAAATATATTTAAAAAATAAATTAAAAAAATTAAGTCTAAGGGGCTAGAGAGGTGGCTCAGAGGTTAAGAGGATTAACTGACAGCTCTTCTGGAGGCCGTGAGTTCAATTCCCAGTAACACTCAGTGGCTCACAATCATTTATGAGATCTAGTGCCCTCTTGTGGTGTACAGACAAACGTGCAGATAGGACACTGTATACATAGTAGACAAATCTTTCATAGCTGCTACTGGGGGTCAGAGGACAACTTATAGTATCTATTCTCTCTTTACAGTATTTGGGCCCCAGGGGTCAAATTCAAGTCATCAGGCTTGGTGGCACCTCTATCTACTGGGCCACCTTACCAGCCTTCAAAATAACTGTGTATATGCTCCTTGTAAAGAAATTTAATAATTTAAGAGTATGAAAAGTAAACTCAGATAACCTTATCTTTCCTACTCTCCTTTATTTTATCTTTTCCTTTTTATTTATATGTGTATAAGTGTGCCTGCTTGTCTCCGTGTCTATCTAATAGGCACAGTTCTGGTGGAAGCCAGAAGGAGGCGCTGTAGCCACTGGAAGTGGAGTAGCATACCTGGTGTGGGTACTGGGAAGCAGGCCCAGTTCTCTGCCAGAGCAGTCGGCACTATTAATTGCTGAGACATCTCCATAGCACCCCTTTTTAATATTCTTACCTATTAATTATATCCTCGATGTGGAATAGGAGTTTTCACTCAGTACTCCATTGTGAATATATGTCAATGTCAAAATAGGAACTGAGTGGGGCTGGAGAGATGGCTCAGAGGTTAAGAGCATTGCCTGCTCTTCCAAAGGTCCTGAGTTCAATTCCCAGCAACCATATGGTGGCTCACAACCATCTGTAATGGGGTCTGGTGCCCTCTTCTGGCCTGCAGGCATACATGGAAGGAATGCTGTATACATAATAAATAAATAAATATAAAAAAATATGAACTGAGTATCTTAAAAGTGTAAAAATCTAGGGTAATTTATCTTTTTAGCTTTCTGTTGAAGCAAATGGTATACATATATATATATATTAAATTAAATAGATATATATTTAATCCCATCAAAACAAGGTTATAAGGGAGGTCTGAGGAACCATTGTCAATGTTCTTCATGATGGCAGCTTTGCATCTGGAGCATGCAGCCAAGAACAGCATCACTTTCATGACATTCCTGAGTCTTATGAAGTTCCCTCTCCTTCCTGGAGAGGATGTTTAAATTGGGAGGAAATAACCACACGACACTCCACCCTTATCTGCAGCCCTCACCTTCCATCCGCTGGTGCCACCCCTGTCAAGGTGGTGCTGGGGTGTATGATAAAACAGGCTGAGCAAGATAGGAGGAACAATCCAGTAAGCAGCACCCCTCCATGGCCTCTGCATCAGCTCCTGCTCTGAGTTCCTGCCCTGACTTCCCAGGATGATGGACTACAAGCTGTAAGACGAAATAAACCCTCTCCTCCCCAGGTTGTTTCTGGCCATGATGTTTCACAGCAATAGAAACCCAAAGTGAGACAACAGTGTAGCACATAGCGTCCATTATTAAGTTGGATGGATAACAACCAGTTTCGCTCAGCAGCTTGTAGTGCCTTCCAGAACCAGGAAAGCCTCCAGGTCCGGCTCAGCTAGATTTCTCCTCGCTCTGCAGCAAAAGTCTATGCTGTCTTCTGCAGTGGGGCCTTAACATCTAGTTCTGGCACACAACCAATATCAGTGGCTTTACAGAATGTGGAGTCTCAGGGGTCGACAACCCACACAGGGAAGTCTACTTTTTATTTATTTTTTCAGTAAGTCCACTTCTGGTACAGGGATTTTTCATTTTTCATTCAATAACCTCATAGCTTCTGGGAGTGCCTTCTTTTAAAAACCACTTTTGTCTATGGGGCAGTGAGATGGTCCAACAGTTAAGAGTGTGCACTGAACTTACACACCTTTCATGCTAGCACCAGAGAGGAGAGGCAGGCAGCTCTCCAGTGCAAAAGCTGTCTGGTCTATATAGCCAGTTCCAAGTCAGCCAGGGCTATATAGTAAGATCCTGCCCCTACCCACAAAAAAAAAAAAAAAAAAAAAAAAAAAAAGACATGAGGTGGGCATGGCCAGGCTCATGCCTTTAGTCCCAGCATTCAGGAGGCTGAAGCAGGTGGATCTTTGCAAGTTTGAAGCCAGCCTGGTCTACAGAGAAAGTTTCAGACTAGCCAGGACTACTTAGTGAGATCTTATATCCCCCAAAATTACATTTCTTTATTTTGTGCATGAGGGTGGTGAGCAGAGGACAGCTTGTAAGAGCCAAGTCTCTCCCTTCATCATATGCCTCCTGGGGGCGGCGGGGCAGCGGGGGAAACTCAGGTGGTCAGGCTTAGTGCAAGTGTTTTAAACACCGACCATCTCACCAGCCCTGAGGAGAGCCTTTCCCCTACTGTGCAGGACACCTTTGTTCACACTCTAGTTGTTGGGTTTAAAAAATAATATCTATTTCCCAGGTGGTGGTGGCACACACTTTTAATCACACCACTCGGGAGGCAGAGGCAGGCGGATCTCAGTGAGTTCGAGGCCACCCTGGTCTACAAAGGAAGTTCCAGGACAGCCAGTATTGTTCCACAAAGAAGCTCTGTCTCAGCAAACCAAATAAATAAGTAAATAATATTTATTTATGGCCAAGTGGTGGTGGTGCATGCCTCTAATCCCAGTAGAGGCAGGCAGATCTCTGTGAGTTCGAGGCCAGCCTGGTCTACAAAGTGAGGTCCAGCCTGGTCTACAAAGTGAGGTCCAGACTGGTCTAAGAAGTGAGGTCCAGAACAGCCAGAGCTGTTACACAGAGACATTCTGTCTCTAAAAACCAAATGAAAGAAAGAAAGGAAAAATCTGTATTTATTTGTATGTTTGTTTATTTAATGTGTGTGTGTGTGTGTGCCTGAGTGTATGTATGTACACCATGTGCATTCAGTGTCTGCATAGACCAGAAGAAGGCATTGGGTCCGTGGAGCTGGAGTTACAAGCAGTTGTGAACTGCATGAGGTTGGTTTTGTGAAGTGACCCAGGTCCTCTGAAAGAGCAGCAAGTGCCCTTAACCACTGAGCCATCCTTCCAGCCCCGTTTAACCTCTGTTTCAATTACCCGTTATTTATTTCTTTTTTTTTAATATTTATTTATTTATTATGTATACAATATTATGTCTGTGTGTATGTCTGCAGGCCAGAAGAGGGCACCAGACCTCATTCCAGATGGTTGTGAGCCACCATGTGGTTGCCGGGAATTGAACTCAAGACCTTTGGAAGAGCAGGCAATGCTCTTAACCACTGAGCCATCTCTCCAGCCCCCCGTTATTTATTTCAATCAATGTAGCCTGTGTAGAGTTGTAAAACAAACGGAAGTACAATTAATCCCGAGGTCCTTAACGCAGTCCTTTGCACCAGTGGCTGTGAAAAGAGTGTCCCTAATTGCTATCCATTCTCCGGGGCGGGGCGGGGGAATGTGTCTGATTTGGACACGACCCAATGGGCTTCATCCGTTGACTGCTTGCACAATAAATAAGTAAAAACGTTTTCAATGGGTTTGTGGCAGTGTCCACAGGTGAGCATGCATTTGCATCCTTACTGACCTGTACAGGCCCCGTCTAATCTCTCGGCGCTGTCATTTGGAACATGCCTCACATTGTGGGTCACCATGCAGAATATCAGAACACTTGGTGGCAATGTTGGTAGCTTTTGCTACCTTCCAGCCTGTGTCGGCTCCCAGACTTTAGATAAGCGTAGCAACGAGCCTCCAGCAGTCTGTGGGGGAAGACGGCTTATAGTTTGGTAAGTACATCTGCTTCCTGATTTCCAATACTCAGTGAGCTATGGGCTGCCATATGGAAAACTACTGACTCGGGTTGAACTCGCTAAGTAGTCCCTCCGACATCTGCTGTCCCCATGGTGGTGGAACCAGCACGTGCCCGTTCTTTTCCCACTGGGCCATCCATAAAGTCAGACCTTCGACTATAGCCCAACAGCTGTGGTTACAGATTGTCACAGGGTAAACCTCGCACACTGGGCGCTTTCCCTGCGGCTCTTCTCTCAGCCCACTGGCTATTCTCTCTCTCTCTCTCTCTCTCTCTCTCTCTCTCTCTCTCTCTCTCTCTCTCTCTCTCTCTCTCTCTCTCGCCACATGGGGTCAGTGTTCATTTGCATTTCAGCAGCGGCCCGGTCCTGTTGGGTGCTGCACTTAGGCCTTGCATGTAGCAGGCATTGACAGACAGACAGGGCTTCTCTTCGCACTTTATCTGTCTTAGCTCTCGGGTCAGTTACCGGCGGAGGTTCAGAAACTGGAAAGAACACTGGCCCTAGTGCAGCTCACTTGGCCTCAGCATCCGGACTTGCAAACACCACACCCACACCGCTGGAAATATGCCTGTCACCTTGTGCAAGTTTGATTCTATGCCGTTGGAGACTTTCAGTGGGATAAGCAGCCTTCGCTGTTATTGAGAAGGCAGGTCCCACCTTTTGAAATGTCTCTCATTTGAGTGCAAACTGGTACAGCAGCTTCGGAAATGGGTATGGCAATTTCTCAGAAAACTAGGAAACAACCTACCTCAAGACCCAGCAATACCACTTTTAGGTATATACCCAAAGGATGCTCAATCATACCACAAGGACATGTACTCAATTATGTTCATAGCAGCATTGTTTGTCATAGCCAGAACCTGGAAGCAACCTAGATGTCCCTCGACCGAAGAAAGGATAAGGAAAATGTGGCACATTTACACAGTGGAGCACTACACAGAAGAAAAAAAATGACGACATCTTGAAATTTGCGGACAAATGGATGGATCTACAAAACATCATATTGAGTGAGGTAACCCAGACCCAGAAAGACAAATATAATATGTACTCACAAGTGGCTTTTAGACATAAAGCAATGAAAAACTAGCCTACAATTCACACCCATGGAGAACCTAGACAACAAAGAAGACCCTAGGAGAGACATACGTGGATTTAATTTACATGGGAAGTAGAAAAAGACAAGATCTCCTGGGTAAATTGGGAGCGTGGGGATCATGAGAGAGGATAGAAGGGGAGAGGAGAGGAAGAGGAGCAGAGAAAAATATATAGCTCAATAAAAAACAATAAAAAATAAATAAACAAAGAAATGTCTCATGTTCTTCAGCAATTGCTGCTCTAGTACTATATACTGCTTCCTTCCCTTTCCATGCCTGGGACCCAAATCCTTTTAGAAGCCATTGGAAGCAAACAGCTCAGGTTGTTTTTATCTGTAGTCTCCTGAACTTCTGGTGATTTCTAACACAAATGATCTGGCAAGGATCTTAGCTTACGCAGTAACCTCTTGAGCCATTGATTTCTTTATTTTGGTACCAACCACAATACCTTTTAACTAAGCTGTTGGATGTGACGTGTGTTTTACAGGAGAACAACACTCCTAGGAATTTCATAGCTGAGCTCGGTACTTGTGCAGCGTGGGCTGACCACCCATCCTGGTTCCTTGAGGTGCACACCCGTAAGTCTTTCCAAACACTATATGTAGTGAAGCTTTTTCACAAAGAGGAGAATGCAGGAGAAGAAAACGAGGTCCTGGGACCTCCTTCCCTTGCCAAATACACAATGTGTGAGGGGAATTTTACATGAGTATTCTGAAGCTCCTCTGAATGCAAACTGACCTTGGGAATTCAGCAACCAAGAGAATACAATACAACAATAACAGTAATAAAGTATTCGCAAGGTCCAACACTACATGAAAAGGTCCCACAACTTTTTCAGTTGTCCTGGCAAAAGAACAATGTCGGGTATAGCGGTGTAGATGGGGTGACTGCCTGACTTAACTCTCTGTATTCACAGACCACATACCAAACTGTAGGAAGGCCTTTGGGTTGGGCTAACTTCTAATCTTTCCAGCTTTTTGAAAGTTTCAGTCGTTTCAGCACAGATTTGCGGGCAGTCCTGCTGCTTGATGTTTCAAGGTCTATCGGGGCAGGAAGTTTACAGGATTCCCATCTTGCCCATCCACAAATGGCTGCCTTTCCATTTCACACTCTCAGTTACAAAGAAAAGGGCAATTACTTATTACTTATCTTTTTTTAATTTATTTATTTGTTATGTATACAATATTCTGTCTGTGTGTATGCCTGCAGGCCAGAACAGGACACCAGACCCCATTACAGATGGCTGTGAGCCAACATGTGGTTGCTGGGAATTGAACTCAGGACCTTTGGAAGAGCAGGCAATGCTCTTAAGCTCTGAGCCATTTCTCCAACCCCTTATTACTTATCTTGAAAAGTAATCTTATACAGAATCTTAAAGGAATCACAAACCTAAACGTTTATATATGAAAAAGAATCAGTCAGATCTACTTGGAATTCTTAGGGTGCAAACCCATTCATCAATAGTTTTTATATCGGGAGATTGAGGGCAGAAATGAGTACAAGGGATTAATCATCACCTTTGAGCATCAACCAACCCTAGCAAGGAAAGTACATCAGCTAGTAACAGTTGGACTGCTTTGTATTTTTGACCTCAGCTGTGTGTCCTTGGCAACTTTAGATTGTTTTCTAGGGTTTTCCTCCTGAAAACTATTATTGAAACATCTGATCCAACGTGAAGTTATTTACAGCTTTGTTTCAGCTAAGGATGCACAGCGGATAATGTGGCTGCATCTTTCAGCATCACGAGAATTAGGGTCAGCTTGGCTCCGGGGACTCAATTGTTTCTCTCAGTAGCTATGAAGCCAGTCCAGGAACTCACTCTGTAGACCAGGCTGACCTTGAACTCACAGAGATTTGCCTGTCTGTGCCTCCTGAGTGCTGGGATTAAAGGTGTGTGCCACCACTGCCTGGCTCAATTGTTTTTCTTAAGCATTAACTTGAGCTATGGTCTATGCAGCTCCTTAGACGAAACTCACAGGCCCTTGCTGTGTAGAATTTCCTTGTATTTATTTTTATTTCTGAAAACTCTGTACAAGCCAACATTATTATTATCAATTAGACTGTACAGTTTAGGGAGGAATCTCTTTATAATAACCCTCAGGTAAAATGCCCAGTAGAACTGGATGTTTCCATTAGATAAACACACTGCATTCCAGGTACCCATTCACACCATGCCAGATAGTAGAGAAAGAAAACAGCAGCAAACGTTTAAAGGCACAGCAGAAGCCTTTGGTCTGTGGTCTGGGGTCTTGCCTGTCCAAGACTGACCCATCAGAGAGTTTCCTCTTGGTGGGCTGAACTTTGATTTTCACCTGCTGCTCCTCATACCCAGCCATCTGCACTAGAGCTCAAGGGTTTATTATTTATTTATTTATTTATTTATTTATTTATTTATTTATTTTTGAGACAGGGTTTCTCAGTAGGTCTGGAGCCAGTCCTGGAACTCACTCTTGTAGACCAGGGTGGCTTTGAATCACAGAGATCCACGTGCCTCTGCCTCCCGAATACTGGGATTAAAGGCCACCACTGTCAGGCGGTTTCTTGAGTTTTATGACTCTCCGTCTCTTTCTGTCATCTAGTAGAGAATGTTTCAATCCAGAGGAATGAGCTACGGAACTATGATGTGGGATGTCCTGTATGCTGCTTTGGTCTATAGCAGGGCAGAATTTTAAAATCTAAGCAGAATTATAGGGAGAAAGAAGGCAGAGTCAAAGGGATGCCAGCAAGTTACTGGAGCAGCAAGATGTACTAAGGAACAGGTAATTCCATGAAGTCATGTGACGATACACAGACTATTAGAACTGGGTCAATTTATATCTAAGAGCTAGCCAGTAATAAGTCTGAGCAACTGGCCAAGCAATTACAATCAATACTAAGCCTCTGAATGATTATTTTATAAGTGGCTGTGGGGACCAGCAGGCGGGTGGGAGAGAAACAGGTTCAGTGTGACTGAGTAGGACGAGAAAAGCCTCCAGCTACAAGCTTGCACAAGCAAATCATCTTGCGCAAAGGCCAGTATGGTGCTTCAAACTCCAGCTTGACTTTACTCCCTTTTGAGATAGCTCAAGGGTATGCAGCCTATGCACGTACAAAGGTCTTCATGCTTGGGAAGGTTCACCGATTGGTTTACTAGTCTGGTGTGGTTGAAAACTTCTAAAGGTTGGAGAGATGATTCAGTGAGTAAGAACAATTGCTGCTCTTCCAGAGGATCTAAGTTCAGTTTGTAGCATTGTCAGGTGACTCATAACCACCTGTAAGACCAGTTCCAGGATATCAGGCCAGCCTTTTTGGGCTTCTGGGGCCACCAGCCCTCATGTGCACACATACCCTGGCAGATACACACGCATAAATAAAAAATAACTCTTTAAAAAAAATAAACAAATAAGCCAGGCATGGTGGCACACGTCTTGATTCCAGCACTCAGACAGAGACAGGTGAATCTCTGTGAGTTCATGGCCAGCCTGGGCTACACAGAGAAACCCCATCACGAGAAACCTAAAATCAAAACAAAAGAAACAACAAAACATTGTTTTAGTATCTAAGTTATTATATGAAGGGCCCTGTCATTCACCTTCCACCGAGCCTTACAAATTACATAAACTAGAGTACTGGGCAAAAGCTTTGACCTCCAACAACCCTTTCTCTTCCTTCAAGAAAATATATTTAATGACTTACTAGTTAATCACTTTTCTGACTCCCAAATATACCAGGTGATATTTCACTGTACTGTTTAAAAAACAGAGCCTGCCTGTAGTGGTTCACCTTAAACCCCAGCACTTGGGAGGCAGCGGCAGACAGAACTCTGAATTCGAGGCCTGGTCTACAGAGCAAGTTCTAGATTGCTAGGGCTACATAGAGAAACCCTGTCTCAAAAAACCAACAAAACAAAACAAAAGAAGCAGGGCCTTTGAAATGGCTCTTTGGTTAAAGGAGTTTGCTGCCAAGCTGACTGAGTTCAATCCCCAGGCCACACATGGTAAACTGGAAGGAGAGAGCCAGTTCCTGGAAGTTTCCACTGACTTCCACACATGTAAACACACATACACGCATGCATGCACATGTACGCACACACACAAACAGGCACGCACACACACTCACATGCAAGCACACATGTGTGACATAAATGTGACTAAAAGAAAAAAAGCTGCTGGAGGAGGCAGCCATTGACCAACTCTCTTGAGTACCTGGATTCCATGTCCGATAGCCGCAAAATAAATAAATAAACCAACAACCAAAGAGCTTTCCCCAGCATGTTTTCTCCGCTATGACCAAACCTAAATAAAGTCTCCTGTAGGGTTGGAGCCCTAGACTCTGGTGATCTAACAGGCCACTCCTCCTCCTCAGGCTCCAGGGTCATCGACTCCGCCTCCCTGGGAAGACCACCTGAGTTCCATCCCCAGCGATCACATGGTGGAAACAGAAAACCGACTTCCTTGAGGTGTTCTTTGACCTCCCCAGTGGCGTCACCCCCTCACCTTAATAAATAGTAAGACAAAACATAATTTTAAAAAAATGTTAAATCGGGCGGTGGTGGCACACACCTTCAAACCTAGCACTCCAGAGGCAGAGGCAGGTGGATCTCTCTGAGTTCGAGGCCCGACTAGTCTAAAATGGAGTTCTAGGGTAGCCAGAATTGTTATACAGAGAAACCCTAACCAACCGAACCAAGGAAATGTTAGATATTTGGCTTCTGATCAAGTGTTTTTCCCCATTGTCCTTGAACACTTGTAGACCAGGTTAGCCTCAAACTTTTAGGAACCTAGTGTGGGTATTAAAGGAGGACACCACACCACCATCACTGGGTAAGACTTTGCTCTTTTCTAACTAGCAGAATTTTAGGTCTTTGAAAGCTCTAGTCTAAATATCCGGAGATTGTAACAGCAAACTGTATCCTGGTACAAGTTTTTTAGTTGTGTGAAATATAAATATGGGCTCGTCCGGGATTTGAACCCGGGACCTCTCGCACCCTAAGCGAGAATCATACCCCTAGACCAACGAGCCACATAGACTGGTGTCTTTGATCCATTTTATGACCATTCAGGCGTCTTAGGGCGGGACCTGAAGGACTGAGTTGGAAGGAGAATCGGATTTCAGACCCGCCCTGAAAGGGTGAATTCAGACCGTGGTTGCCGAAGAACTCCACCATTCTGGTCCCTCTCCATCACAGACAAAGTTAAGGAGCCCTAGCCTGCGAGTGCGACTTTGGTCTTGGCAGGCGGGTGCTACTCGGCGCTTGGCGGGCAAGTTCACGCTGCCCACGTGTAAACTCGCGCTCTGGAGGTCACAGTCGGTGTGCCGGACAGACGGCTGCTGGAGCCTCCTTGGGCCGCCCCTCCTAGCACACCAGATCGCGCCACGCAGCCCGCTGCGATGCACCCTGGGGTAGAGCGAGCCGGCTGAAGCATTTCCCGCTTGTGTGTTGTGTCTCGCCCACCAGCGAGGCCAAAACCTAGATGAGAGCAGGCGACTGCCTGCCTGTGTGGACTAGAGGCAGATGCTAAGAGCCGCGACCCTTTGGGCTGGACAAGTCGCTCGTCGCACGCGTGGCCTCAGACCCGAAGAAAGGGTGAGCACACGGGGGATGCACAACCCAGGACCCGGTCTGCGTGCTCCTCCGTCCCCCGGGACAGTCGCTGGGTCCTAGCCGCCTCTGGGGCACCATGGACTCTGTCCAGAGTTGGAAATCCCTCTCCGAAGCAGGTTTCGTTGTCTTCGAAACATCCAGCAGATCTGAGCCGACCGGTCTTTGGATTCTGGAGATCAAAGCCACCAGTTCCCTCCTTCTGTGGAGTTCCTAGGGCTTGGGTAGCGAGGAACCGAGACCTTCACCCAGTCAACCCCCATGGAAGAGCTATCCGCTCTTCTGCTTGTCTCGCTGTTTGCCGGGGCTTTAACAGGAGGAACTTCACAACTACTTTCAAGAAGTTGGAGAGTAAAAAATAAATAAACGAATAAAAGTACCGGGCTCGTCCGGGATTTGAACCCGGGACCTCTCGCACCCAAAGCGAGAATCATACCCCTAGACCAACGAGCCACCATGCTAGGACGCACCTTTCCCCTCCTCACAGTAGTGAGATAAAAGGACTATCATCCCAATCATTCTGTTAGCTCAGTAGTTACTAGGGATTCCACAATTCACCTCGAATTTCCAGGGTGTGTTAATTTGGAACACACACGAATGAGCTGCTGAGCCCACAATTTTTCCATTCTCCAATGGTCTGTCTAATGTATAGCACAGGTGTTCGGACCTGTCGGTGAAGTGGCGGGTTTACAGGCCTGATTGTGTTAGGAAGCACAAAGGGAAGCGCCGAATTTACATTTTCCCTCCCTCCCTCCCTCCCTCCTTCCCTCCCTCCCTCCCTTCTTTTTTCTTCTTTGTTTTTGTTTTTCGAGACAGGGTTTCTCTGTGTAGTCACTGCTCACCTGATCCGGGAAGTCAAGAGCAGAATCCAGCTCCCCGTGGTTGTGGTTGCCCTTTGCTGAATATGGGCTGCGATCCTCAGGCTTCCCTGAACTAACAGCTTTCTCACCCACGACGTGAGATGGCTCAGTGGGGAAACAGCACTTGCAGCCAAGCGGGAGTTAGACCCCAGGACTCCCATTGAGAAAAGAGAGAACTGACTCCCACAAGCTGTTCTCTGACCTCCACACACAAGCTGTGGCTCACAGTCCCACTCCACCATCAAATAAACAATAAATGTAAAAGACGCCAGCAATTATACAACAAAACAAGCTATACGCTCCAATTAGAAAGCAAGTAACCCTGTTTTTTGGTTTGTTTGTTTTTGTTTTTGACCTACAAAAAAAAAGGGCATTGAGGGCTAGGGAGAAGGCTCCATGGGTAAAGTGTTAGCTGCACAAACCGTCGCTAGCATCTGCATCTGCATAAAAGCCAGGAACAGCAGAACACACCTGCAACCCAGTGCTGGCAGTGGGAGGTGGAGACAGCAGACAATCCTCCCGGCTGCGGCTGTGGGGCCAGCCGGCCCAGCCAAATCAGCACGTTTCAGTGTCAGCAGCAGAACACGTCTCAGGAAATAAGCTACAGCAATCTAATTGTGGAAGACACCTGATGCCAGCTTCTGGCCTCCTCGTGTCCTGCACGGAGAGGGCACTCGTGCATACCTCTCTGTCTCTCTTTACGTGTCTCTCTGTGTCCCCATTTCTGTCTCTGCCATCTCTCTCTCACACATGCCACACAAAGACAATCCCTAAATCAGGAATATTGGGAATTAGAAAGGTGTTAAGACAATCCTAGCATTTGGGAGGCTGAGATAGGAGGCCTACTGTGAGTTTGAAGCCAGCCCGAGCTATGTAATGCTTTAAAAAAAATATTTATTTATTTATTATGTATACAATGTTCTGTCTGTGTGTATGCCTACAGGCCAGAAGAGGGCACCAGACCCCTTTACAGATGGTTGTGAGCCACCACGTGGTTGCTGGGAGTTGAACTCAGGACCTTTGGAAGAGCAGGCAATGCTCTTAACCGCTGAGCCTATGTAATGCTTCTTATGCAGTCCTTTCTAAGTAGATGAGAAAGGTCCCTTACTCTCCACCGGGAGCTGACGGTGAGAACACGGGCAGAGCAAGAAATACTAGCTCACATCTACCGAGCATCAGCTCCTGTGTGAAGTGTGTCATATATGTATATATTAACTCCTTTAACTTTTATTCAGAACATAAAGGGTGTGGCAAGGCATGGTGTAGGCCTATGAATCTCAGCACCCAGGAGACTTACTGTCAATTTGAGTCAACCTGAGTGGGCTACAGGCTGAGCCCCAGGCTACAGCCAGAGCCACAGAGCAACAGAAGACAACAGCCACAGAGCAGGCTTCAAGGGTACTATACTTTTCCAGACTGGCTAACTTTATCCTTCAAACAAGCTTATTAACGTGGCCTTATTATTATTTTGGGGGGGGGGGCTCGAGACAGGGTTTCTCTGTGGCTTTGGAGCCTGTCCTGGAATTAGCTCTGTAGACCAGGCTGGTCTTGAACTCACAGAGATCCTCCTGCCTCTGCCTCCCGAGTGCTGGGATTAAAGGCGTGCGCCACCATCGCCCGGCCACTTGGCCTTATTATTATTCCCTTTTTGCAGACGTGGAGACGGAACGAGACAGGTGACTAAGTGCCTCCGCAAGGTTACGTACGTCTCAGTAAGTGGTGGAGCCAGGAATGGAACAACCAGTTTATTGTCAGAGTCTGGGTCTTAATCATTCTTAAATTTACTTTAGGTACTGTAAAGTCCCACTGTAAGTGCTTCTGGAATACACGGGGTCAACCGCGAGTTCTCAGAGAAGGAGGGAAGAATTTAAATGAGTCAGCCATCTTATCATGTGTCTGGGATTAAGGTGTTTTGGGTCCTGTGACTCTGCCTTGAAGATTTTGCAGTTAATATGTGAGTGTCCCTACATGAAGTCAGATCTTATGTAATTAATATATATGATTTATTTATATGAGTGTTTTGTCTGGGCACCATGTATGTGCCTGATGCCTCAGGAGATTAGAAAAGCATGTTAAGTCCTCTGGAACTGGAGTTATAGGCAGTTGGGAGCCACCATGTGAGTGTTGGGGCAACCCAAACCCTCTGCAAAAGCAGTGGGTTTTCTTAAATGCTAAGCCATCTCTCCATCCCGCTGGAGTCTGATCTTTCTATCGTGCCTTCAATCCTGCAGGAGAGTGTAGGCCAGTAAATTGCTCTTTAAATTAGTACCTTCTTAAGAAATTTCCAGTAGCCGTTCTGAACACATGCCATCCACCCACCCCTTTGCTTGCTGACTTTGGAGTCTGAGATTTAAGGCTGCTGATTACAACAATTATAAACTAAGGTGAAACTCGGTGCTGGTGGGTAAGTGGAACCCAAAGGCTGTGGTGAGTCCAAGGGAAGCTGAGGGACGTGCTGGGAAACCAGAAAGGCTTCCTGGATGTGAAATTCGAATCTGAAAGACAGGCACCTCTGACAGACAGGGCAAGGGAGGCAATTTGGGGTAGGGAAATCTTCCGCAAGGACAGCGAGGTGTGACCAATGAGAAACCATTTGTGACTCCATTAAGAAAAGTCTTGAGGGCTGGAGAGAGATGGCTCAGCTGGCTTCGATTCCCAGCACCCACATGGTGGCTCATCACAGTCTGTAACTTCATCTCCAGAGGCTCTGGTCTCCGTGGGCACCAGGCACACTAGTGGTGCAGACATACCTGCAGACAAAATACCCAGACATATCATGGTGATGATGATAATAATAGTGATAGCAGTAATAATAAAAGGATAAGCTTTGGGGTCGCATGTAGGTACTCTACTTACTACCCAGATTAATGCTCTCCTGTGCTGTGCTCAGTAAACTGTTAGAAAAAAAGAAAAGAAAAAGAACCAAGTAGTAGAGTCCACTTTTTTTCTTTTTAATGATTATTTAATTTATGCATGTGTGCCTGCAGCACACGCATGCAGTACCCATAGACACCAGAAGAGGGGGCTAGAGTCTCCAGAACTGGCGTTACAGTTATAAACTGCCCTGTGGACACTGGGAACCTGATCCTCTTTCAAGAAGAGCAGCCAGGGCTTTTAACCCCTGAGCCATCTCTTCATTCCAGAAACTTCCACTTTGAATCTCGGCAGTCGGGAGGCAAAGTCAGGCAGACTCTCTCTGAGTCCAAGGCTAGTCAGACCCTCAAAAAAGAAGAGAAGAAGAAGCAAGGGAGGAAGAGAAGTAAAGAAAAGTCTTGGGAGGTCTGTCTGGAAGGCTAGGACTGACTCAGACTGTGTGTAGAGGTCTCCAGAGGCAGAATCAGTCCATAGTAAGGCATCCTGCTATGATGTTTCTTGGAGAGAAGCTGTGTCTGCAAAGGCTGACTGATGAGAGCCTCAGTAATTGGGGAGGTTGGAATGTTGCCGGTCCAGAACCTAACTACTATTTATCTTGTGCTATATTTAGGCTCCCTAAATAGCCCTTCCTTGCCCACCCGTGCTGGACCTAACATTCCTTGATTAACAGATTAGAAACCTTCAGGAATGTGTTCCTTTAGCAGACACCAGGTTCTACCCAACCAGAAGCTGAGAATGCTCACTGATAGCATCTGAAAGTTAGAGGTGAGAGTCCTCTGCTGTGTGCCTCCTACTGACTGTTTCCACCAAGGTGTTTAAAAGATGGCCTGGGGCTGGGGAGGTGGCTCAGCAGTTAGGAGAACTTACTACTCTTGCAGAGGATCAGGGTTTGGTTCTAGCGTCCACGTGGTAGTAAACAGAGGTCTCCACTGCAGTTCTGGGGGATCCAGGACTCTCTTCTGACCTCTATGGGCTCCTGTACCCCAGTAGAGCTAGTAACCTCACACAGGCACACATGCACATAAAAAAGAAGTACAAAGGCAGGCTGGAGAGATAAAGCGTCAATTAAGAGCACTTGCTCTTGGAGAGAAAGGAGCTAGATTTGATACCCAGCACCCACAGTGGTTCTCAACCATCTGTACCTCCAGTTAATGGCCTCTTCTTGTCTCGGTGGGCACCAACGATGAGTGTTGTGTGCATACACACACACACACACACACACACACAGGAAAACACTCACACATAAAATAAAATGAATAAATCTAATTTAGCGAATAAGTTAAAAGCTTGTTTTGTTTTTGTTTGTTTTTAAGTGTCTTGATATCTAACTTTTTTGTTATCCAAAAAACCTTCCTGAAATTGCTTCCCATGTTGCAACATGGAATTTGGGGTAACTTAAATTCCATGGCCATGGTCATTCATGTTTGGCTCCAAAATACATTACCTTTTATCCCCTTCGAGGTGAGAGTTGTGCTTTTGTTTTCATGCTGAGAATACCATGTACAGGTGTGCACCTAAGGATGGGTACCACACCAAGAGTTGAACCACTTGGTTAGAACAAGGAAGAGTCATTTCCTATGTGGTGGCACACACCTTTAATCCCATCACTGAGGAAGGAGGCAGAGATGGGGGGGGGGGATCTCTGTGAGTTCAAGGCCAGCCTGGTAGATAAAGCCAGGATCTTTACACAAACAAACAAGGAAACAAACACACCAAGAGGCACAGTTTATTGAGAAGCAGAAAGCATGAGAATGGGAGCTGACCAGTGAGCTAAAAGAACAGCTTAAACAGCAGTTGGCCATGCGGCCCAGGACCCGTTACAAATCATTCCATGGCAACCCCCTCGCCCAGGGTTATAGGATGCAGGTTTTGTTGAGCATCTCTCTGTGTTATGAAACACAGGTGCAGAAGGCTGTCCAGTCTTTATTCTCTTGTCAGAGATTCTGATGCAGCAATCTACACACACTATCTAACACTTTGTGAAGAATGGGAACCAACTTGACCTAAGCGAAGGAGGAAATGACAGTCTATTATGGAAATGTGATCTAGAAACCCTTGAGGGACAGGTGAGCCTCAGACCAGTGAACCCGAACATGAGGGCCTCCCAAACTGATGGCTTCGGGAAGGGAATATGGGTGAGCCCTTGAAATATAGCTACTCAAGTGGCCAAGTAACTGCAAAGTAAGACATTTTAACCACCGTGAGTTTCAACCCTGATCACTCTAGCTGCACACGCCTGAAGTCTGTGCAATACAGCATGTTGTAGTATAGCTTTTTCTTGTGGGTATAACGTGGGCATCCCATTGCCATTCTCAATGAAATAAGCACACCAGTGGAGATAGGTAGGCTCCTGACAGTGCTAAGGAGCTATTGACATTCTTCAGTTAGGAGGAGAGAGGAATGTTCACAGGTTTGGGATCTGGAATTCCAAACATCATAGCTCTACCCCCTCCCAACTAACCCCTCTCCCCCCTTCCTGCCAGCTGCAAGGGATCTTGGGAGATGCCAGCATTTATAAAGCAAATAAAGGTTAACTGAAAGGGTCCTTAGTGATGTGACTTCCCAGAGGTCATCATTATGATGGTATAGACTTTGTTGGTGACAGAGTTGTTCTGGGGTCACCCTTGAGGCTCAAAGTAACCCCTTACTCACTCTTGTTAAGTAAGCCCAATACACTAATTGGTTACCAAGTTGGGCTTTGGTGGAATCACTACCCTGAGCTGTCTTTGGTTCCCTAACTGGTATGAGATATTTGTTGACTCAATCCCGGGAAGAGTTAACAGCACACACAGACTTTGTTTTTTGACTTTCACTTGGGAGGGAGTTTGGAGTGAGAAAATCTGCTTGTGCAATGTTTGAGGTTTTATTTCAGTGTTTTGCTCCAGTGTTGTGTAACAGTATCCTCTACATTACAACATTTTACTCTGCAGGGACCTTCCTTAAGCAGGAAGGTAAATAACTCCAAAGAGTTTCAGGAAGTCCCTGAAACTCAGTAGATTCCCTAGGCCCCTCCCTACTAGAATAAGAAAGAAAAGCTGTGAGTCCCCCTCAGAAGAGCGAACCCAAACCACAGAGAGGGCCCTTGACACCAAAGCAGCTGCTTGGAAGAATCCCAAAGTGGCTGAGTGAGTGGCTTGGAAGAGGTTAGACCAACTGAGACACGTGGAAAGGACACCCTCCAACCTGTGAGCTGCCTGCATGCTATACAGCATGCTCCAGTTTATCAGCTTTCATGAACTGTCCCCCATGCTGGGGTAGGCTCTGTTGATGCAGCTGTCTTTGAGTCATTTCTGCTTTCATAGGTAACCTCTCACCAGTATTCCTATAAGTTATCCCAAAGCAACTAATGATGTTCACCATGTTGGACTTTGGGTAGTGTCACACGCCTTTAATTCCAGCACTTTGGAGGCAGAGGGAGGTGGATCTCTGAGTTTGAGGCCAGCCTGGTCTACAAAACAAGTTCCAGGACATCCAGGACTACACAGAGAAACCCTGTCTTGATAAACAAAAACAACAATAGCAAAAAGATTTAAAAATTGCATATGTATGTGTGCGTTGTATGCAAATGTGTGTGTGTGTGTGTCTATTTGGGTGCGTTGTATGCATACAGGTGCCCTTAAAGGCCAGATTAGGGCATTAGAGTCCATAAGGGTGGAGTTATAGATAGTTGTATGAACCACCTTGTGGGTTCTGGGAATTGGACCCTGTTTCTCTTGAAGAGTAGCCTGTTATCTTTGTGAGCCATTTCACCAGCCCCCAAAATACTTCTATACGAAAGAAAAGTGACAGAGGTTTCCTTAAATCAAAGACAAACCTAAGAATTCATAAGATGTTATTGATTACAAATTGTGAGGCTGATACAAACTTTTCCAAATCAACAATAACAGAAAACAAATTTTAATCTATGCCAAAGGCTTCAGAATCATCACACAATGAAGCTCAAAGGATGGCTCTGCAGTTAAGAGCCTTTGTTGCTTTAATAAAAGACCTGAGTTCAATTCTCAGCATCTATATGGTGACTTATAACTACCTGTAGCTCCAATTCACAAGAATCTGATACATTCTTCTGAATTCTGTGGGCACCAGGTACATGCATGCATACCTCTGTCTGTCTGTCTGTCTGTCTGTCTATCTATCTATCTATCTATCTATCTATCTATCTATCTATCTACCTATCCATATTTTTTCTTGTTTTATTTTGTTTTCGAGATAGGGTTTCTCTGTGTAGGCCTGGCTGTCTTGGAACTTCCTCTGTAGACCAGGTTGACCTCAAGCTCACAGAGATCTGTCTGCTTCTGCCTCCTGAGTGCGAGGATTAAAATCGCATGCTACCACGGCCCACTTGCTGTTTATTTTGTGTATGGATAGGGGTGTGTATAACACAGTGCATATATACAAAGGTCAGAGTACAATTTGGCTCTCTCCTCCCAACATGTGACCTCCTCCCTCAGGTCATCAAGCTTGGCCACAAGTACCTTTAACTTCTGAGCTATCTCCCTGACCCTATTATATTTTATGACTCTCAGGCCTTCTTTTGTATTTCTTCCAACTGTTTCTTGTTGGTCTTTATGTTTAATCCCGGGCCTCCCGTGAGCGCATTGGCTGGTTTATCTTGACTCTCCTGCTACTCTGCCTCCTTAGCAACAGTTAACCAGCACTTACGGAAAAGAGACAGTGTGCTCAGACAGGAAGGGGAGCAGGAAGAGCAGGATACAGAAGCCACAGGCTGGAGCAGAGGGATCTGTTGGCAAGCGTGGTGTACGGATGTCTGAAGCTAGGGAGCCTGGCCTCTGAGATAGTGCTTGGTTTATCAGGCAGAGACGGCAGGCAAGGTAGAAAAGAGTCGGGTAGTGCCATTCATGAATTTAGGGGAATGGAAATGATGCTGGTGTCAAGGCTGAAGCAGAGGACAGTATTTGTTTTATCCTTGGTGGCTGACATGAGCAGATAAACCTTTTATCCCAGGACTCCGGAAGGAGGCCGAGGTATGAGGATTGCCAGGAGTTTGAGGCCAGCCACCCTGGACTGCATTGTGAGTTCAGGACAGCATGGGGCGCAGAGTAAAATTATGCCTCTAAAAACCAAAGGGACCAGGCAGTGGTGGCGCACGCCTTTAGTCCCAGCATTCCAGAGGCAGAGATAGCAGATCTTAGTGAGTTCGAGGCCAACCTGGTCTGCAGAGCGAGTTTCAGGGAAACCAGGGTGGTTACACAAAGAAACCCAGTCTCAAAACAAACAAACAAATAACCAAAGGGGAAGGAAAATTCTCTCTATATATTATATAATATATTACATATGGATTATGTGTAACGTAGAAAATTATAATATAGTATATATAGATTTATATATATCAAGAACATCAAGAACACAAGTTATAAAATGACAGTTTCATAGAAAACATTATGTGCAGAATTATGAGGACCTAACTTCTTTTGTACATTGTTGAAAACGGTGTGCTTTCTGCTTATTTAATCTGATTGCATCTGATGGTACAATTTCATCCTCAAAGGTTACTTCATTAGAGGTTGGCTCATGCCTCTAATCCTGGCACTTCAGAAGGAGGAGGCAGGAGGATCTCTATAAACTGGAGGAGGCCAGGCTGGTTTACATAGGACATTCCAGGTTGGCCAAGGCTACGAACAAACTAACAAGCAATTGCTTTATGAAGGTCAGTGAGGTGGCACAGCAGGGAAAGGCATTTGCTCTCAAGTCTGATGACTTGAGTTCAATCCGAGGGTCCCACATGGTGGAAGGAGAGGCCTGATTCTCTCAGGTTGTCCTCTGACCTCTTCAAGTGTGTCCTGGTATCTGTTTGCACTACCAGGCACACACACAATAAATAAATGTTAAAAAAAATAGTTTTTTAAATTGTAGTCTAAGCCGGGGGCGGTGGTGGCGCACGCCTTTAGTCCCAGCACTCGGGAGGCAGAGGCAGGCGGATCTCTGTGAGTTCGAGACCAGCCTGGTCTACAAGAGCTAGTTCCAGGACAGGCTCCAAAACCACAGAGAAACCCTGTCTCGAAAAACAAAACAAACAAACAAACAAAAAAATTGTAGTCTAGAAATTTAACATGTTATCTCAAAAGCAATTTGGGTTTGTGATTCTCTGGTTTTGTTGTTGTTGTTTATGTTTTCAGTTTATTTATTTATTTATTTATTTTTATACAGGGGATTCTCTGTGTAGTCCTGGCTGTCCTGGAACTCACTGTTATAGACTATGCTGGCCCTGAACTCAGATTCACCTGGTTTTGTCTCCTGAGCGCCGGCCTTAAACGTGTGCACCACCACTGCCCAGCTGACAACTCTCTTGTAATTTGATCACTACACAGGTTTTAAAGGATTCTGCTTCAGAAAAGACAAGGGATCGGAGAGATGACTCAGCAGTAAAGAGCACTGGCTGCTCTTCCAGAGGACACGGGTTCAATCCCTAGAGCCCACATGGTTGTTCACAACTGTCTGTAACTTCAGTCTCAGGTTTTCTGATGCATTCATTCTTGTCTCCTTGGGCAACAGGCATGCAGGTGGTACACAGGGGCATACACGCAGGCAAAACACTCTTACACATAAAAAAAAATGAAGAAGAAAAGAGGCTGGAGAGATGCCTCAGTGGTTAAGAGCACTGGCTGCTCTTCAAGAGGACCCGGGTTCAATTTCCAGAACCCACATGACAGTTCACACCTGTCTGTAACTTAGTTCCAGGGAACCTGACACCCTCACACCAATGCACATAAAATAAATTAAATTACTTAAAAAAAAATAGGCCAGACAATATCTAAACTAAAGAATGAGCAGTTCCTTTGCGGCCCCATTGTAGAAGCAGGAATTACCTTCTCTGCTGAAGTTCAGAAAGGAGAGTGGGAAGGGCAGCAATACTGGTCCATATAGACAGGGTGTGCCAACACCAGAATCCAACTGGCTGGTCGCTCAGAACCACTTGTGTAAGGAGGGGCCAGAGGTGGCACACGTCTGTCTTTAATCCCAGCACTCAGGAGGCAGAGGCAGGTGGAGTTTGAGGCCAACCTGGTCTAAAGAGTGAGTTCCAGATAACCAGGAAACTCTGACTCGGCACAAAAGGAATAAAGAAGGAAGGAAGGAAGAGGGGCAAAAGAAGTTTTTTTTTTTTTTTTTTTTTTTTTTTTTTCCTGGTTGATCTCATAAGGTATGCATGGTCATTGATAGCCAGAAATAATCCCAGCCTGAGATGAAAGAGACATGAGTTTAAACACTGGTAAGGTCACTAACTGTTATGAGCATGGTCCCTGACCCCTCTCAGCTTACTAATATCTTTGAGTAGTGGCCTTCAACACTGGACTAGGTCACTATGTCAGAAGTGATGGTGTGTAAGTTGCCAGGCAAGGTCAGAGTAGCCTATACCTTGTTCTTAGACTACCGAATTCCAAGGTTATAAAGAAGTATGGCTTTATTTAATTAAAAATAATTCTGATCACCCAAAAGTAAATACCCTGATTAGTAGAGGGTACTAGCCAACTCTGTGGAAATAGTTTCCTTTTGTGTTTTCCATGACAGTTGTCACCGCAACCCCTATAATGGGCCCTGAAGGGTCCTTCTCCCATTTAACATACTGGTATTGAAGCAGGAAAACCTCTTCCTTTGCTCAAGCTGTCCTACTGAAGACAGGCTAAAATTTAAAAAGACTTCCTGTGTGATTAAAGAGAGCAGAGGGGAATAAACACAGAGAAAAGATGCATAAAAATATTCTACCAACACACATTATATAATTCCGTGTATATTTTAATTTGCCTTCACATACACATATGCATATATGTGCACATAAAACATCTGAAACCTATGCTGGAGGTTAAGAGCCCTTTTGGTCTTGCTGAGGATCCAGGTACGTGCTGGGCTGTTTTTATGGGTATTTGAGAGAGAGAAGAGGTGTGGAATGACTGGGAAAGTAAGAGAGCCTAAGTATAGAGGGGTTTGGATTCAACTTGTTGTTGTTGTTGTGTGTGAACGTGGAGCTAGCCAAGGTCAACCCCCCCATGTTTGTCCTCAGGAGGCCTAGTCCAGGTTTTGACCTGTGCTGTGGTTACAATTGCCCATGCCTGATTTTTGCTTTGTCTGTTTGTTTGAGACAGGGTCTTACTATGTAGCCTTGGCTGGCCTACAGTTCAATATGTAGACAGGCTGGCCTTGAATTTACAGAGATTTTACAGCCTGAGCCTCTGAAGGTCTAGGATTAAAGGTATGTGCTCAGGAATGGCTTTTCTGAAAACTTAGATTCTGGGGGCTGGTGCGATGGCTCATAAGTTAAGAGCATTGGCTGTTAGTCCAGAGGACCTGGGTTCAATTCTAGCACCTACATGGTAGCTCACACCTATCTATAACTCCAGTTCCAGGGCTCTAACAGACATGCAGGCAAAACACCGATGATTATAAAATTAAAACACACACACACACACACACACACAAACAACCCATGGTTCTGGGGTTCAAACTTAGTTACACAGCAAGCACTTCAACAACTAAAGTATCTCCCCAGACTTGGAGTCCTTTTTTTTTTTTTTTTGAGGCAGGGTTTCTTTGTATAGCTCTGGCTGTCCTGGAACTGGATCTGTAGACCAGACTGGCCGTGAACTCACAGAGATCCACTTGCCTCTGCCTCCTGAGTGCTGGGATTAAAGGGGTGTGTCGTCATAGCCTGGCTCAGACTTGGACCCTTAATGTTTATTTTATAGTATTTGAAAAACAATGATGGCAATATATTAATGGCTCACATGTAGAATTAAGAAATGAATTATGTGATATAAAAAAATAAAATCAATGTAATGTAATTATAACATAGATATCTGTTGCATGATCCTTAGCTTGCTGCTGGGATTTCTGGCCTCATCAGAAAACTTTTCTTCCCGACCCTAAAGTCTTTAAGACACTTTGTGGTAAGACTTTCTGGTTTCATAGTCGGCTTATCTCTACAAAGGATGTGTCTTTGAAGGCCTGCTTCCAAAGATCTCTCTCAGAGAACCTCATTCTTCACCATGTTGCCTAGTACGAAGAGAGCAGATCATGTCATCTGGGAAACATACATACTCAAAATACAGGTCATAAAGCAATAACATTGCTGGGAATACATACAATCTTAGATCTCCATGCTGAGGCAGGAAAATTTTGTATTGGCAGCCGGGAGGTCCCTGTTAAACAAATGAACAAAATCTTATATTCTATTCACCCCAATTAGAACACCCACACAGACCAAAGTATAGATACCACCAAAGTCCAACCTGATGAACCAATGAGTTTTATTGGGGTTGCTTATAGGAGTATAGGTGAGGGGTTCTTTTTTGTTTGTTTGTTTTTTGTCTTTGTTTGTCGAGACAGGGTTTCCCAGTAGCTATGGAGCCAGTACTGGAATGCGCTCTGTGTCGACCAGGCTGACCTTCAACTCAGAGTTCCACCTGTCTCTGCGTCCGTCCAAGTGCTGAGATTAAAGGCTTCCACCACCACCACCTGGCTGGATGAGGGGTTCTTTCCAAGAACAGAAATGACTCAGGGACAGCTACATCACCTCAGCAGGGGTGACAGCTCACAAAGCTGGGAACCTGGAACACACTGCACAGCACGCAGGCAGCTCGATAAGCTGGGGCGTGTCCTTTTCAGGTGCCTCAGTTGGTCTAAAGCTCTTCTAAGTAGCTAGGCTGCTGCTGCTTCTTCCAGGCAGTAGCTCTTGTGTCAGAATCTTCTCTGTAGTTTGGCTTTGTTCTTCTGAGAGAGACTCTCAACTTTTATTGCTTACTCTGGCGGAAAGGGGCTTAGTGAATCTGGTGGGTTTCAGGGACTTCCTGAAGCTCTTTTGAGTTGTTAACCTTCCTGATTAAGGTGCTTCCCTGCAGGATGGAATATTTCAATCTTGAAAGAAACTGTTGCACAACATACAGGTCTCTGGATATAAATTAGGAATGGTTCCAGGCCCTTTCCCAGTGTGTGTGTGTGTGTGTGTGTGTGTGTGATCTTTCTTGGACCAGCAGACTCCCCAGACATGTTCTTCAAATTGTGTGTAAGCCAGGATGCTGGGGAGGCAAGCAGAAACATGCAATACCTCTCGAGGCCAGGACCTTCAGAATCTTTACACTGTAACAACTTTTGTCCATGTTGGTTTGGTTAGAGGTAAATAAAGTTATCTGAATTCAACATCAACAGCATGGAGGAATATCTAACCCTGCGTTATGGCAGCTCTACATTTCTTTTTTTATAAAGCATTTAAAATGCTTTATTTTTATATTTTATTATTTTGTATGTGTGTTTTGCCTACATGTATTTCTTGGCACCACATGCATGCCTGATGACCACAGCGGCCAGAAAAAAATGGCATTGGATACCCTGGAACTGGAATTACAGATGTTTGTGAGTCATAATGTGGATGCTGGGACTCAAACCCAGGTCTTCTGGAAGTTCAGAGGGTCCTCCTGAGCCACCCTTCAGCTCTGAGCGCTGCATTTCAAAGGGTATGCATGCATGGAACGACGAGGTGGGGGGAGGAATCGCCCAAGAGCAGTTAAGTGTTTTTTTGCCTGGGACTTTCCAGCTTACTCTGGTTGGGAAATGGGAGTAACAGTCCTTCTCAAAGTAGCTAACAGGAATAGGATGTTCCTGCATGTAAGATTTGCTTTTAACTAAAGAAAGCAAGCTCCTGCCATGTGAGCGATGCAGTGTTCTTCAGAAAGTATCAAAGCTGCTAGTGGTTCTCCTAAGTGATAATTTATTTTTATGAGAAACAGGAGATAAACATCGTCCTCCAGAAAGAAGGCTGCGTGTGCAGTACCCTACTGTACATTAAGGTCTGAAAATTATTGAGACTTCATAGATGCAGTTCAGGGGAGTGCCAGTGCCAGTAGTCACCAAGTCTTTGAACTCAAGACTGAAAACTTCCCATGAGTTAAGAGGGTCGTTGATTAACCAATATGCTAATTCAGGTTTCGGCTACAGATCAGAGTGAGAATGTCTTGTTAAAAAGTTGCTTTTTAAGATACGAAAGCATCACCTCCAACTAGGCGATAACAGCTTTAAAAAATGAGGTTAAGTTCATCAGGAACTTAAAACACAGCAAGCTCCCGTTTGTCTCCAACGTTTGAGGCAATCCAGGGTCATGTCCACGTTTCCCACGTTCATTTAAACAGCTATGAAACCGCTCAGGACTTCGTTGTCGTAAAAACTGGCTGTAGAGCACCAAAAACAGTCCGGCTGGAGCCCAGAAATTAACCCAGTGGAGGCTGTTCCAAGAGTCGAGTCTCCCGCAGGGAGGCTGCCGGAGTCTGAGCACAGCAGGATCAGCCCCCGCGCGCACCGGGACAGCCGCCGATGCTCTTTGTTAAAGAAACGAATACAATCCGCGGCGGCGGGGAATGGTGGTGGTGGGGGGGAAGCGACCCGGGCGTTTGCATGCATAACTGCGCCTAAGAAAGACCATTAGCGAGCCGCTGCAAACGCAGGACATCCCGGGCACCGTGTCATTGGCTTTTGTGCCCTGGAAGGCGCGTGAGAGTGCCCTGCTCAGAGGCTCCCCTTTGTGTGAAAGTGTGCAAACCAGAAGCCTGCAGCTCCCGCTGGCTTCCCCTTTTTTTTCCTCCCCCCGCTCCCCCAATTCGCGGACACTTGGAACAAGATCCTCTTCCTCCTCCGCTCGCACGCGCTCCTTCACCCTGGCCCCGAAGATCCCGGGACTTGAGTTACTTCTCGGTGGCGGACGGAGCGAGGAGCGACAAAGGCTGGGGCGGGCGGTCGGCGGCTCCCCGGGACGACCCCCCCTCCCCGAACGGGGGGCCGCCCGCCGCGCTCCGCAGCTGCGCGCTGGGCCGCCCGCCCGCCCGCCGGCCACCTCGGGCACCAACCGCCGCGCAGCCCGGCCGTTGGGCGGTGGTAATTTCTGGGAACGGGGCGGGGTCCGCTGTGGACGAGCCGGGAGGCGGAGCGGGCGGCGCCCCCGGTCGCTGAGCGGGCGGGGCGGGGCGCCACGTGCGTCAGTGGCCGGGTGGGGCGGGCCGCGCGCTGCTGCCCGCCCGCCCGCCGGCCCGCGCCTCCTCCATCCAGCGAGCTCGGAGACGCGCGGGGACTCTGAACACCCGCGCTGACAAGAGTTTTATTTTCCAAAGCCTCACTTTCCTAAAGCGTAGTCCTAGTGCGGAGCGGTCACGCGAAGACCTGGAAAGGGAACCCCGGGTTGGGAGGGGGGGAATGAGGTGTGACAGCAGAGACCCGAGAGTGGACCCAAGGGGTGCCCGTGTCGTCCCGGCCCGGCTGCAGGTGCACGCGCGGCCCTGCCGTCCCCACGCGCCCGTCCCGCGGCGGCAACGCAGAGCGCGCGACGTGGGGGTGTTGGAGAAGCCCCGGGGACGCGGAGCGGGACGAGTGGCGAGCGTGTCCACCTGAGCAGGCGGGTTCGGGCGAAGTTGGGCGCGGAGGAGAGGGCGGGATTCGAGAGCGCAGGAGGCGGGCTGCGGGGGGCCCGAGGGCGGCGGGGAGTATAAATAGCCGGCCCGGTTTGACAGGCGCTGCGGTGACTGGCGGTGTCGCCTCCCCGGCGGCGCGCGGGGAGGGAGGAGCGCGCGGAGCGGCCGGGTGGGGGAGGCGGACTCCAGTGTCCTGGTGGCGGCGGCAGGAGGCCGAGGGGGAGGAGTCGAGGCGGGTGCGGAGGGCGGGGGCCGGCCGCTGCCTCCCCGCGCCGGGTTGTGTCGCCTCCGTCGCCTCGGCGGTTGGGGGGGTCTGTGGGGCGGTGCGCGCGGTGGTGGCGGCGGTGGGGCGCAGCGCGGTTTTGTCTGGTCCTGCTGTGCGGAGCGGCTCGCGCGGTGGCCCGGGGAGGCCCCCTTCGGCTTCCCGCAGGACGCCCGGCCAACGGCGGGCGTCTGCGGCGGCTCGGCTGGTCTGTGGCCCTGAAGGGAAGGGCAAGGGACACGGCGACGTGGAGGGAGAGCAGGTAAGAGCGCGGAGACGGCCGAGGCCGGCGGGAGCGAGCGAGCGGGCGGGAGGGAGAGGGAGGGCGCGGCGACCCAGCCCGGCCGTCCCGAGTGTCGCCTCCTCCCGGGCGCCCCCGCCCCGCGCCTGTGTTGTTTGCTCCGGCGGCCGCGGAGGGGCTTTCCGGAGGCTGGGGCGGTGACACCGGCGGAGCTGGGGGCAGGGCGGGAGCCCGCACCAGAGCGGCCCGGGGCAACGGTCGTGGCGCCGAGGGACCGCGGCGCGCGCTGTTTACCTCGCGGCGCCAGTCATCGCCCGGCGGCCGGGCTGCGGGGGGAAGCGCGTCCCGGGCGGCAGTTTCCGTCGCCGTCGGGCCTGCACCCCGCCGCCCGGGCGGGCACGACAGGTTGTACCCCGCTGTTCTTTTATTCTCACTCTCCGCGAGCCCTCTGCCGCCGCCGGCGCCTCCTGGTCCCCGGGGGAGCGGGGCTCTGCGAACGCGATCTGCGTTTGCAACAAAACAACAACAAAAAACCTCGGGGCTCTTCGGAGCGCCCTGGTCCGGTGTCCGCCTCACGGGTCCCCTGCCGGCGGAGCCGGCCCTGCGAGACCTCGCCGCGAGTGTCGTGGGCGCTCCGCGCGCCTTAGTACCGCCTCTGCCCCACGCGCTACGCGCGCGGCGGCTGGACTCACTCAAGGCTCCAGTGGGACATTTTCACTCTGCCAGCAAAGGACAGAAAAATAACCCCCGGTGCCGGGAGTCAGCCCCAGGGCAGTTTCCGATGCCCCTCGTGGGCCAACTTGCTGGGCTGTCCTCAGAGAGCCACGTTCTCAACAGAATAGCCTTTCTTTAAGTTCTTAGTACTCTATCTAGTGAGAGTAAAATGGGAGCCGCGTCACTGTAACCCCGGGACATCTTTCTCGTGTAGATGACATTACTCTGTGGTTTCTGTTTTAATCCGGCAGTCAGAACCTAAGAGAAGTCGCTCCTTTGAGCTTCAGATTTTTGCTTTTCTTTTTCTCCGAGTCTCTTTAGGAGGCAGGTTACTTACTTTCCCTAAGTGCCGGGATCGGAACAATGTCGGTCCGGGCCTTACTGAGATAAGATTGTATATTTGTGAGTTACAGTTTCTTCAGAGCCTTGACTGACTTCATGTGAGACTAGAAATAAGGTTTATAGAAGGCAGGGCAGTTCATTCATGTGGCTGTAGTTGGTACATCCAGTAAATACGAGAAGTAGAAATTTGAAGTGTCTTCAACTATTAAATTTTCATTATTTAATGTTACTTTTTTGAAGGGGGGGAGGCGGGGTTTCGAAGCAGGATAGGGTCTCTCTGGAGCCTTGGTTGTCCTGGAACTTGCTGTGTAGATCAGGCCCCCAAACTCACAGAGATCCGCCTGCCTCTGCCTCTACCTCCCAAGCGCTGCTATCAAAGGCGTGCAATGTTATCCTACTTTAGACTTGACTGCTTGGATTATTCATTGTACTTTGAAGGCATGGACAGTTACAAAATACGCAGAGCACGTTTTGGAAAGAATTTGAAACTTTGGAGTTTTTCTATCCCAAGTTTCTTCCGTGGTTGTGATGGGCCTATCAAATCAGGGTTGGTGATTTTACCTGTTCACAGGTTGTGTGTGTGTGTGTGTGTGTGTGTGTGTGTGTATTTTGTGAATGGGTCTGAGTGGGGAGAGGTAGAAGCATTGAAATACTGACCACATACCATTTAATTGATTAGAAATGTACATGTTCAGTGGAGTTTTAAGGTATATTCAGAGTTGCACAATTACTGTCCTCAAATCTAAAGTATGTTTTTACCCCTAAAATCACCATATGGGTCAGCAATGTGGCCCAGTGATGTAGCGCTGGCTTTGCGTGGGGGAGGCTCTGAGTCGATCGTTAGTACCACCCAATCAAGAAACTAGCCCACCAGTTCTCATACCCATTAGCTGTCACTCAATTTTGCCCCATCCTGGCTCTGCGTAACCAATCACTTCATCTCCTTTGTATCTCTAGGCATTTGTCAGTATTTCATGTAAGTACACGAGAACAGAATGTAGTCTTTGTGGTTGGGCTCCTTAACACAGCACACAGTGTTTGAATTTGTGCATGTCCTGGCATGTGTCAGCACTGCATTGTTACTGTTTTGCTGAGTAATGCTCCTTTGCATGGGCATTTCCTTATGTCTGCCAGTGGATAGGGTCTTGAGCTTCCATCTCTCGGCTATTGTGAGTAATATTTGTCCGCAAACTTTCGTGTGAGTTTGCTTTCATTTCTTTTTGGAGCGGTATTGTTAAAGAACTCAGTCTTTTGGCACACTGTCAAAAATAATTCATCCAGTTCGAGGCCAGCCTGATCTACAGAGCGAGTTCCAGGACAGAGAAACCCTGCCTCAAAAAACAAAACAAAGAAAAAACAAAAAAATTTAATCCATCCATTTTGAGCGTATAATTCAGTAGTTTTTAAACGTACAGGATTGAGACCGTCGCGGCTTCCTTTAGAATACGGTTCTATGCCCACCCGAAAACATCCTGCAGCCTGTTTGGGGTTGGTCTCCAATCCCCAAAGTCCCAGCCCTGCCTGGGCGGTCACCAGTTTGTCCCGCTCCCTCCTTTTACTTCCTCTGGCCATTCTGCATAGTGGGATCATGTCACTTTTTAGGTTTGACGTCTTTCACTTAGCACACCTTTGAGACTTTTCTATATTGTAGCATGTATTGGGACTTTATTCCTTTTTTTTATTACTTTATTCCTTTTAATTGCTGATTAGTAATATCTATTTTATGGCAATACCACATTTGCCAGTCGGCCAGTTGATAGGTATTTGAATTGTTTCCAGTTTCAGGCTGTTGAAAGTGATGACACCTTGAATGTTTATTTACAAGTCTTTATGTGGATGTATGGTTTCCTTTTTATGATTAAACACATGGGAAGAGAATTACTGTGTCTTGCTTAGCTTTCAGAGAAAGCTCCAAATTATTTCTCAAAGTGGCAGTACCATGTTGCATGCTCAACAGTCATGTATTTGAGAAGCCAAGTTTTCTTGATGTCCTGTCAACAATTAATTAATTAATTAATATTTTATGTGCATTGGTGTTTTGCTTGGCTCTCCAGGAACTGGAGTTACAGAGAGTTGTGAGCTGCTATGTGAGTGGTTGGAATTGAACCAGGGTCCTCTGGAAGAACAGTCAGTGCTCTCAACAGCTGAACCATCCTTCTAACTCCTTGTCAACACTTATTATTGTCTGTCCTTTTCAATTAAAATGGATATGATGTGGTCATGTGGCTATGAAGTGACTAGCTCATTGAAGTTTTGAGTTACTATTTCCTTACTAGTCATAGTGTTACTACCTTTTCATATAGTCAGTAATCATAATTGTTCTCTCCTATCTTTCTTTCTCATGGTTTGTTAAACATGCTAAACAAGGCCAGGTGGTGGTGGTGCATGCTTTTAATCCTAGTACTTTAGAGGGAGAGACCGAAGCAGGTTGATGTCTGTGAGTTCGAGGTCAGCCTGATCTACCGAGCGAGTTCCAGGACAGCCCAAGCTACACAGAGACACTGTCTCAAAAACAAAAAACAAAACAAACAAACAAACAAAAACATGCTAAACAATAAACCATGCCTAACTCAACCATCAAGTTATGTTTACAGCCATTCATATATCTCTTTCGATGCCACAGCTAGTCAACTTATGGTCCATTTTTATTTTAATTATTTTTTAAAGTGTATTTATTTACTTTATGCGTGTTGGTATTTTTCCTTCACCTTCTGTGTGAAGGTGTCAGATCCCCTGGAACTGTAGCTACAGAGCTGTGAGCTGCCATGTGGGTGCTGGGAATTGAACCCTGGGCCTTTGGAAGAGCAGCCAGGGCTCTTAACCACTAGACCATCTCCCCAGCCCCCTGTAACCCTGTGTGTCTTGGAACTTTCTATAGACCAGCATGGCCTTGAACTCACAGAGATCCGCTTCTGCCTCCTGAGTACTGGGATTAAAGATGTGTGCCACCACCACCTGGCCCATTTTAATTTTTTTTATAAATAATTTTAGGGTTGGGCAATCTGAATCTGAAAAAAGGCCACTTGAGTTTTGGTAGAGATTGTTTTGAATCTACATCAGTTTGGGGAGAATTCCTATCTTACCGTAACATTGAACATGAGAATTTTATTTACTGATCTAAAGTCTTCACTTAGGGCTTTACGTTCTTCAGTGAGTAAACCTTACACTTTAAAAAAGAAGCTGGAAACTGGGCGGTGGTGAGGTATGCCTTCAGTCCTAGCATTCAGGAGACAGGCAGGCGGATCTCTGAGTTCCAGGCCAGATCTCTGCAGAGTTCCAGGAGAGCTGGGACAAAAGCCACCCTGTCTTGAAAAACTACAACCAACAAACACAAACAAAGGAAAAAAGATGTGTAATATAGTGTTGTTTACTATGGTCAGCATGTGGTGTAGCAGATCTAGAATTTATTCATCTTGTACAACTGAAACTTTGATGCCCATTGATGGATAGACAGCTAGGAATCGCCCTTTAGCTGCCAGTTCCTGGTGGCCCCTGTTCTTGCTTCTCTGAGTTTGGCTACTTCAGATATAACTTAGGTGAGTGTGCTCGCGTTTCTGGGTCTGCCTTATTTCACTTAGATAATGTTCTCAAGGTTCATCCTGCTGCAAATAGTTTAATCTCCTTATTTTTAAAGGCTCTGCAATATTCCATTATATGTCTATACTGTATGTATACTTCTTTCTTTTTCAGTTTACTTTCTGAGTATTTTATTTTTGATGATACTGTGAATGGAACTGTCTTCACTTTTTCTTGACATTTGTTTGTTTAATGTGTGTGCATGTGCCGTGATGTGCTGTATGTGTGGAGGCCAGAGGACAACTTTTGGGAGTAAGTTCTCTCCTTCCCCCATGTGGGTGCTAGGAATGGAATTTAGGGAGTCAGGTTTGGCAGCAAGTGCCTTTACCCTTGAGTCATCTCCTGGGTCCGTGGATGTAGTTGTCTTTTAAGATGCTGTGCCAGTTTTGTTGCTGGTATATAGAAGCTGATTTATTTTTTGCAAATTGGTCTTGTATGCTTTTGTCTCCCTGAAGTAATTATTCTAGTATTCTGGGAGAACTCTGTAGTGTTTTTTACATACAGTACCATATAATCTGTGAAGGTATCTTTGCATTGTCCTAATCAGAATACTTTCCAGTTTTCCTCTTTTCTTTCCTTCTTTTCAGTAGAACCACAAGGCTGATCAGCAGTGAGCGAGAGCCTGCATGGCATCTGCCAGGTTGGTAGGAGGAGAGAGTTTGAGAGTCTCTGTATCTAGGTGCAGAGCTGGCTGTAGCTGCGTTTGTAGATGATGCTCCTCTGCTGTGGTGCTGTTAAACTTGCATGGGTATTGGACCAGTCACTGCTCTTTCCATGTCTCTTGGCATCACCAGCTGTGACAGTTTACCTGGAACTGCCCTTGGTTAGCTTTGAAAGTCTCGAATTTTTGGGAAGTCCTTCAGTCCTATACAAATCAGTATGATAAGATAATATGGTTTGTCCTTTATTCCAATAATATTTTATTATTTTGTCATTTGACATTTCAAATCTGAAGCAGGGTCCCAGGATAAATTCCCTTGGTCAATGCAAACAATTATATGTTGATGGATTTTGATTTAATGGTATTTGACTTATTTTTATGTCTGTTTATAAGGGATATTGGTCTATATTTCTTTTCTTGCTAGATGTATTTTTCTAATATTTTTTCGTTATATATATTTTGATTTACTCTTTATTTTAGCCAGAAGGTGAAGTGCTGTCCCCTCTGGTTTAGTTCTGGAGTTACACTGACCTTGAGGATGAGTGTTTCTGCCTCTCGTTTTCTGTGAGGCTTTGTGAAGGGCTGGTATTATTCTCTGAATACATTTGATAGAATTTACCAGTGAAGGCATCCGGCCTGGGCTTTTTTCTTTGGGAATTAATTAATTTGAGGATTGGTCTCACTCTGTTACAGTTCATCATGGAGGAAGCCAAGGCAGGAGCTTGAAGCAGAAATCATAGGGGACTGCAGCTCACAGGCTTGTTCTCTGGCTGGCTCCTAGCTCGTTGTTGTTGCTGTTGTTATTACTACTACTAATTCTGTCTCTGTGTCTTGGTCTGCGTCCCACCCCCCCCAGGTGTGAGTCCTCTGGAGCTGGTATTCCAGGCCTTTGTAAGCTGGGATTGAACTCTGGTCCTCCCCAAGACCCACCCTCACCCCTGAGTTTCTCTGTACATCTCTGGCCGTCTTAGAACTCTGTAGGCCAGGCTAGCCTTCAATTTATGGAAATCTGCCTGCATCTGCCTCCTGAGTGCTGGGATTGAAGGTCAGCAGCCACCAATAGCTTTTTTATGTTGTCTCTAAATAGCTTTTTTATGTCTAGAACTACCTGCATGAGAAATCAATCGTTCCACCCTTAGTGAGCGGGTTCTCATACCGATCAGCAATCAAGTAATTTATAAATTTGTGTGTGCATGTGCACCTATGCTGCAGAGCTCTTGTGGTCAGAGGCCAGCCTCTATTATACCTACCAGACTTCCCAGTGTACTATTGGAACTTCCCTTTCCTATGGTATTTGTTTTCTTTCCCTTAAAGATAGACTCCGGGCTGGCCTGTTGCTATCTTTGAATTCAGCACAATGCTCCTACCTCCACGCGCTGAGTGCTGGCGCTTCCAGTATTTGCTACCATGTGCAACAGTATAGTTTTTACTTTATTATAATCTATTTTAGACCAAGAGCAACTTCATTCTGACTTAGAAACTTGGCTCCAGTCTAGCTGCAATCCTCCCATCCTGTCTGTTAGCAGTAGTTAGTGTACAATAGCACAGCCTTCCGCGTTTATTTTTCCTTTGTTGTCTTGAGATGGGACCTTGCTGCAGGGTGTGGTAGTCTGGAACCGTGGCACGTGACCCTCAAGTCAGCCTCCTGTACAGCTGAGTCTGCAGTCAGGCGCTAGCTCTCTGTCCCTCTCTTCAGGACTTCTGCTTTCTTTCTCAGTCGTGTGTATTTTAAAAGAGCATTTTATATTTACTGCATGTTTATATATAATCCTTTGTATGCATTTCTATTCATGGATTTGAGTTGTTCAGCTTGAAGAAATTTTTCTTTCTTTCTCCTTTTTGTTTTTTGAGATAGTATTTCTCTGTGTAAAAACTCTGACTGTCCTAGAACTCGCTTTGTAGACTAGGATGACCTCAAAGGCACAGAGATCCACCTACCTCTGTCTCAAGAATTCTGGGATTAAAGTCATGCACCCCCACACCTGGCATAAACTTTTAAATTTATCTATCTATCTATCTATCTATCTATCTATCTATCTATCTAATTTATTTATTTATTGCTTTTTGAGACAGGGTTTCTCTTTGTAGCTTTGGAGTTTGTTCTGGAACTCTCTCTGTAGCCCAGGCTGGCCTTGAACTCACAGTCATGAGTCTGCCTCTGCCTCCCAAGTGCTGGGATTAAAGGCATGTGCCACCACTGCCTGACTCATGGATAGTTTAAACAGTTTTCAACTTTTATATAATTACTAATGGTTATTGACAGATATGAGCAGCATATATATTTGACACATTAACTGAAGTTTTAGTTACATGTATTTATTTTGAATGGGTCTGCATTAATGTGGAGGCTAGAAGACATCTTGCAGGAATTGCTTCTCTCGTTCTACCATGTGGTTCCTGGGGACAGAACTCAGGAAGCTGGATTTGGCAGCAAGCACTTCCACCCAAGACATGTCATTGGCCCTGAGAATCAGTATAGATGTAAAAGATCTATCAGGGACCTAGTGAGATGGCTCAGCTGTTATAAGCATTTGTGAATCCTTGTAGTGGACCCCGGTTTATTGCACATGGCGGCTCACAATCATTCCTAACTCTAGTTCCGAGGATCTAATGCCCTCTTCTGACCCTTGTGGGCACCAGGCACTTCTGCATGTGGTGCACAAGCATACATTCAGGCAGAACACTCATACACATAAAATAAATTTTAAAAATCTAAAAAAGAAGACAGGTCATTTTGCAATCTAATCATCTGTAAACTGGAAATAAAGCATAGATGGCTGCTTGTTGGTTCCTACTTCCTGCTGTGGGTCAGTCTCCTGTAAGCAGACACAACAAACATCAGGAGTCATAAGACTGAAGAGCCCGGAGAGTACAGTGTGGGTGGAGTAGTTCTAAAGTGTCAAAGTCTTCACAGCTTTCCACATGGGGGGCTGGCACGGTAGGCATCCATCACCTCTTTCGTGCCATCTTATCTATCTGTGCTTGGGCACACGTACACATAATTTAAACAAACCTTGAGCAAAGTAGCATTTTAGGTTTTTTGGAAGATATTGTTACTAGTAAACAAAGTAACTGTGATTTTACTGTTCTCATGGGTTTTATATTTTGGAAGGGGAGACAGGCGTTAAACACTCAAGCAGGGTGACTTTAGAGCATGATGAAGACAGTGAGTGCACATAACGGCACTGTGGTTTTAAACAGGGAATGGTAAGAGGGCTGTGTGCAGATGAGACGTACGCGGGGAGCGCGGGGAGCGGGCTTAGGAGAAGGTGGAAAGTGAAGGAAGAGCCTCTAAAGGAATGTTGTCCATCCTGTTGACAGTGTGGAAGGGACTGCTAGGCTGGAGGACTGAGTGCTGGTATTGTGTAAGTATCTGTGTGCCTGGAGCAAGCCAGCCCAGGTAGGAGAGGTCAGAGGTCAGATGGCCAGAGAAGGAAGACCTTTGAAGTACACCCTAAGGAACGTTTGTTTGTTTCTTTTTTCCAAGTGTGGAGAAAACCTCAGGAAAAGTAGTGCAGCGACCCTTTCTAGGCTAGGGAATTAGTTTACAGCAGGATTTTTTTTCTTTTTTCTTTTAACAGAGGGCGGGTAAATGTTATATATAGGATTTTATGTAAATAGTGTTTGGTCTTATAAGGAATAACAGGAAAAATAAGCTTTCCCCTGGAAATATCTTCCTTAAAGTTTATCTAAAAATCAAATACCATTGTGTATAAAGCTGCCACTTTGCTGGGTGAGAGTGGCCTTTAACCAGCTCTTGGGAAGCAGAGGCAGGTTGAGTTCCAGGCCAGCGAGGTCAAAGAAATCCTGTCTCAAAAAGCAAAACAAACAAAACATAAAAACCGATAACTTTTAGTACCTTTACCTGAACAGGAGCCTTCTCCAAGTACCTTTCCTGACCCTCAGCTGCTCTGCCCAGCGTTTGAGCATACGTGAAAGGTTAGGAGGTCGAAGCTGGGCGGAAGTTTCATCTTGAGCTCTGATGGTACATGCTGACAGCCATGTCTTGTTGATTTGTCCTCTTGTCTCTGTGCTCATTGTTAAAGTCACCGACAGGATCGTAGTGGTTAGTAATAGAGATAGGTCCCTAATTTTTCCACATATTTGCTATACGGCACCAAGATTCTTGGTCCTCATTTTTTTGTATTATTGTTCCCTTTTGTATGTAATTGATTTTTTTAGTAGAATCTTTAAATTTCTCATTTCCTGTTACGTGTCCTGAAACTATTTTCTTTATGTTTACCATTGGAGTTACATTTACTAAGCTGCAGGAATGCTATTTGAACACTACTAATTTGAGTTTTGGCAGTGTGATTTTTAGTAACATAAAAACTCCACTTCTCTAGGTCTGGAGAGATGGCTCAGCTGTTAAGTGCACTGACTATTCTTCCAAAGGACTCGGGTTCAATTCCTGGCACCCACATAGCAGCTCACAACTGTCTGTAACTCTAAGATTTGACACCTTCACACAGACATACATGCAAATGCAGGCAAACCACCAATGCTTTTAAAACAGAACCCTCTGCTTCTGGGCTGGTGATACAATATAGCTAGCTCAGTGATAGACTTGCCTTTTGCACAGAATCCTGTGTTCAGTCTCCAGCACCAGGAAAACAAAAACTCCTTTATGGTCCTCCATCTCTTTCAGTTTGATGTCACAAGACTTTGGCCTTCATGCATGTGAGCCCCCAAACAAACCAATTTTTTCCTCATTGAGTTAAATAAAAAATAAAATCTGTAGTTAAATGAAATTTATATTATTATCTTGGCTTTTAGACAAAAATGTTTTGGACAAGCTTGTTAGTCTCTTGAAGCACACAGAAACGAGCGTGAGAGGAAGCGTTCCCTGCAGCACTCAGCCTGTGCAGGCGCCACCCTGTGTCCTGCTCTGACTCCTTCCACTTCACCTCTGAAGTGTGGCTCTGCTTACAGTAGTGAACTCTGCGGCTTGTCTGACGCTGTTGTCACGCCTCTGCTTTTGGAGGACAGTTCTGCAGAATATAGGGGTCTTTGTTGACAGCATTTTTTTTTCTCTTGGTTCTTTGAATATATTTGTCAGACTTCTGACCACAAAATCTGATGACATAGTTCCTGATGATCTTTTGAGGAACCCTCACATGAGACAAATCATTTCTCTCATGTTTCCAAATTTCTTTGTCTTTAATATTTAAATAAGGTTTGTCATTTATTTATGTAATTTTTGAGTCAGGGCTTCACTGTGTAGTTCTGACTGTCTTGGAACGCACTTTTTTTTGTGGAAGGGTTATCCTCACATTTATTTATTTAATTATTTTGAATTTATGGATTTTTTTTTTTTTTTTTTTTTTTTTGGTTTTTCTAGGCAGGGTTTCT
>NW_026067911.1:16686789-16776336 GCF_014885135.2 Alexandromys fortis | reverse complement strand
CCCCCCCCCCCCCCCCCCCCCCGGAAGCATGCATTAGAGTTAGATCTTGCTGGTGGCCCTACATACTGCCCAAGCCACACCACTGTCACCTGTATTCAGGGGGTCTAGTTCGCTCCTGTGCAGGTTTCACAGCTGTCAGTCGGAGTTAGTGATCTCCCACTATTTCGGGTCAGCTGATTCTGTGGGTTTCTCCATCATGGGCTTGACCCCTTTGTTCATATTATCGCCCCTCCCTCTTCCACTGGAGGTTGCCCAGTGGTTAGTTGTGGATCTCTGCATCGGTTCCATCTACGACTGGGGGAAGATTCTAGCTTCTCTGGGACTGTGGCCTGTAGGCTGGTTATCCTTTGCTCTGTGTTTGGTGTCCACTTATGAGTGAGTGCATACCTGCTTGTCTTTCTGGGTCTGGGCTACCTCAGGATGATTTTGTTCTAGTTCTGTTCATTTGCCTGCAAATTTCAAGATTTTTTTTTTAACCACCAAGTAATACTCCATTGTGTAAATATGCCACACTTTCTTTATCCATTCTTTGATTGAGGGGCATCTAGGTTGTTTCCAGGTTCTGGCTATGACAATGTTGCTGTGAACATAGTTGAGCAAATGTTCTTGTGCGATTGTGCCTGTTTTGGGTATATGCCCCAAAGTGGTATTGCTGGGTCTTTATGTAGACTGAGTCCTAATTTTCTGAGAAATCACCATACTTATTCCACAATGGCTGTACAAGTTTGAACTCCACCAACAGTGGAGGAGTGTTCTCCTTACTCCACATCTTCTCCAGCATAAGTTGTCCTCAGTGTTTTTGATCTTAGCCATTCTGACTACTGGTGTAAGATGGTTCTCAGAGTTGTTTTGATTTGCATTTCCCAGAGGAGTAAGGGTGTTGAGCATTTGAGATTCTTCTGTTGAGAATTCTCTGTTTAGATGTGTATCCCATTTTTTAAATTGGATTATTTGGTAGTTTGATGTCTAGTTTCTTGAGTTCTTTGCATATTTTGGAGATCAGCCCTTTGTCAGATGTGGAGCTGGTGAAGATCTTTGCCCATTCTGTAGGCTGTCGTTTTGTTTTGTTGACTATGTCCTTTGCTTTATAGAAGCTTCTCAGTTTCAGGAGGTCCCATTTATTAATTGTTGTTCTCAATGTCTGTGCTCTTCTATGAGATTCAGTGTGGCTGGCTTTATGTTGAGGTCTTTTATCTGTATGGACTTGAGTTTTGTACATGGTGATAGATATGGATCTATTTGCATTCTTGTACATGTCAACATCAACATTTGTTGAAAATGCTTTCTTTTTCTATTTTATATTTTTAGCTTTTTTTAAAATCAGTTGTTCATAGGTATGTGGTTTAATATCAGGATCTTCGATTCGATTCCGTTAGACCACCTTTCTTTTTTTATGCCAATACCAAGCTTGTTTTCATTACTATAGCTCTATAATATGGCTTGAACTCATGGATGGTGATGCCTCCAGATGTTCCTTTATTGTCTAGAGTTGTTTTGGCTATCCTGGGTTTTTTGTTTCTCCGTATGAAATTTCATATTTTTCTTTCGAGGTCTGTGAAGAATTGTGCTGGGATTTTGGGGATTGCATTGAATCCGTAGATTGCTTTTGGTAAGATTGCCATTTTTACTATGTTAATTCTACTTACCCATGGGTATGGGAGATCTTTACATTTTCTGATATCTTCTTCAATTTCTTTCTTCAAAGACTTAAGGTTTTTTTTTTTTAATATTTATTTATTATTATACAGTGTTCAGTCTGCAGGCCAGAAGAGGGAGCCAGATCAAATTACAGATGGTTGTGAGCCACCATATGGTTGCTGGGAATTGAACTCAGGACCTCTGAAAGATCAGCCAGTGCTCTTAACCTCTGAGCCATCTCTCCAGCCCCAAGACTTAAAGTTTTTGTCATACAAGTCTTTCACTTGTTTGGTTAGAGTTACCATAAGATATTTAATGTTGTTTGTGGCTATTGTGAAGGGTGATGATTCTCTGATTCCTTTCTCAGCCCATTTATCATCTGTATAGGCGGGCTACTTTTTTTTTTTTCTTTTTGAGTTAATATTGTATCCTGCCGCTGGAGAGATGGCTCAGAGGTTAAGAGCACTGGCTGCTCTTCCAGAGGTCCTGAGTTCAATTCCCAGCAACCATATGGTGGCTCACAACCATCTGTAATTTGATCTGGTTCCCTCTTCTGGCCTGCAGACAGAACACTGTATAAATAATAAATAAATAAATTTAAAAAATGCTCATCTTGTTTTAAAAAAATATTGTATCCTGCCATGTTACTGAAGATACTTATCAGCTGTAGGAGTTCCCTGGTAGAATTTTTTGTGGTTACTTATATATACTATCTTATAATCAGCAAATAGTGGAAGTTTGACTTCTTCCTTTCCAATTTGTATCCCCTTGATCTCCTGTTGTTGTCTTATTGATCTAGCTAGGACTTTGAGCACTACATTGAATAGATATGGAGCGAGTGGACATCCTTGTCTTGTTCCTGATTTTAGTGGAATCGCTTTGAGTTTCTCTGCATTTAGTTTGATGTTGGCTGTTGTTTTGCTGTACATTGCCTTTATTATATTTAGGAATGTTCCTTGTAGCCCTGATTTCTCCGAGACCTTTATCATGAAGGGGTGTTGTATTTTGTCGAAGACTTTTTTAGTATCTAATGAGGTGATCATGTGTTTCTTTTTTTTTCTTTCAGTTTGTTTTTGTGGTGGATTACATTGACGAGTTTTTGTATATTGAACCATCCCTGCATCTCTGGGAGGAATCCTACTTAATCATGGTGGGTGATTTTTGTGATGTGTTCTTAGAATTCAGTTTGCCAATATTTTATTGATTATTTTTACATCAGTGTTCATAAGGGAGATTGGTCTGTAATTCTCTTTCTTAGTTGTGTCTTTGTATAGTTTGGGTATCAGGGTAACTGTAGCCTCCAAAACAGTTTAGCAGTGTTCCTCCTGTTTCTATTGCGTGGAATAATTTGAGGAGTATCGGGATTAGCTTTGTCTTTGAAATTCTGGTAGAATTCTGTGCTGAAACCATCTGGTTCTGGGCTTTTTTTGGTCGGAGGCTTTTAATGACTGCTTCTATTTCCTTATGGGTTATAGATCTATTTAATTTGTTTGTCTGGTCTTGATTTATTTTGGTATGTGGTCGAAGTACACTCTTGCAGATCAGACTGGCCTTGAACTCACAGAAATCCACCTGCCTCTCAAGTGCTAAGATTAAATTGTGTGTCACCAATGCTAGGCTAGGGTTTTAAAAATTTTTTTAATTGATATTTATTGAGCTCTACATTTTCTCTGCTCCCCTCCCTGCCTCTCCCCTCCCTCTTCAATCCTCCCCCAAGGTCCCCATGCTCCCAATTTACTCAGGATATCTTGTCTTTTTCTACTTCCCATCTAGATTATATCTATGTAAGTCTCTCTTAGTGTCTGCATTGTTGTCTAAGTTCTCTGGGATTGTGATTTGTGGGCTGGCTTTCTTTGCTTTGTGTTTTAAAACCACCTATGAGTGAGTACATGTAATAATTGTCTTTCTGTGTCTGGGTTACCTCACTCAAAATAATGTTTTCTAGGGGTTTATTATTTTTAAGTTTAAGACCTGTACGTATGTGCAACATGTATATGCCACGCCTGACAAGGCAGAAGATGGTGTTGATTCCAGGAACTGTAGTTACACATTTCTGTGAGTTGCCATGTAAGCGCTGGAAACTGAACCTTGGTCCTGTAGTTCTAACCACTGAGCCATCTTTCCAGCCCTGTCTATAGTTTTTAAAAGTATGGTTATATTGTGTGTTATTGTGTGGTTCTCTTTGAGTTCAGTTTACTTGGATTTTTTAACTGTATTGGAAATTGTTTTTCTCTGTTTTTGAAAAAGGGTCTGGGCTATGTCAACCAGGCTGGCTCCTAGATACTGGAATTAAAGGCGTGGACCACTGCCTCTGGAGGCAGAGGCAGGCAGATCTCTGAGTTCTAGGCCAGCCTGGTCTAATGAGCAAGTTCAAGTTCTAGGACAACCAAAGCTACATAGAGAACCCGTCTCCCAAAATAAAAACCAACAACAACACAAAAGACAAGCTATCATACCCATCCTTTAAAAAAAATGTCCATCCATCCATCTGTCTGTCTCACAGAGATCTGCCTACCTCTGACTCCTGGATTAAAGGTCTACTCAGCCTTAGTTTTTTTTAATTCATTGATTTTATTTATTTATTTTCTTTTATGTGCATTGGTGTTTTGGCTGCATGTATGTCTGTATGAGTGTGTCAGAGCTTGGAGTTACAGACAGTTGTTAACTGCCATGTGGGTGCTTGATCCAGAGAATCAGGATCCTCTGGAAAGAGCTGTCAGTGCTCTTAACCACTGAACCATATCTCTCCAGCTCTTTTGTTTTTTAAACTTTATATTTCTTACTCCTGAAGGGGAGTGTCTTAGGGTTTCTTTTTTGTTGCTTTTTAAAAAAATTATGTATTTATTATGATGAATACAGTGTTCTGTCTGCATGTATGCCTGCATGCCAGAAGAGGGTACCAAATCTCAAAATGGTTGTGAGCCACCCTGTGAATGCTGGGAATTGAACTCGGGGCCTCTGAAAGAGCAACCAGTGTTCTTAACCTCTAAGACATCTCTCCAGCCCTTAGTTAGGGTTTCTATTGCTATGATGAAACACCACAACCAATGCAAGCTGGCGAGGAAAGGGTTCCATATGGCTGTTCATCATTGAAAGAAGTCAGGGCAGGAACCTGGAGGCAGGAGCTGATGCAGAGGCATGGAAGGGTGCTGCTTACTGGCTTGCTTCCCCTGCTTTGCTCAGCATACATTCTTACAGCACTCAGGACCACCTGCCCGGGATTGGTCACACCCAGCGTGGACTGGGCCTTCTCACATGAGTTACTCACTAAGGAAATACTCTACAGGCGGCCCCAGACCTTACTGAGGCCCCTTCTCTCTCGTGACTAGCTTGTGTCAGGTTGGCATAAAGCTTGGCAGCACAAGGAGGTGCAGTGCCACCACTCTAGAACCTTTTGGTTGGGGCTTCAGAGATGCGCCAGCAGTCAGGAGCCTTTCTGGAGGACCTCTGTTTGACCCCAGTGCACATGGTTCCTCACAGCCTTCTGTCACTCCAGTTTCGGGGGTGCACCCCCGCCCCTCCTTTTAAAAATAATAATAAAAAGGAAGGCCTTTTGGTTGATTGGAACATAGGCTGTGCATGTTGGATCTGATCTTACTTAGTTGTTATTTAGTGATTCCTTAGCCATCTAGAAGTAGTGATTTTAAGTCTGTGGAAATATGCCATCAGCCATTGAAGATGATTTGTTTTATTAAGTATTTACTGCCTGGGTTATACTTATTTAAGGCAAAATGTTTCTTTGTTTTGTTTTAAATAGAATCGTGTTAATACTTAATTTTTTTCCTTTCCACCAATAGTTCCAGAGAACTGCTGGTTTAGATTTTAGCTCTTGACGAGTTGGGAAAGCAGTGAAGGATGCTTAGACTACTTAACATTCAAATTGTAAGTAAAGCTTATTTCTGTTTGTTATATTTGTTTGGAAGACAAATTTTAGAAATAGTAACAGGGAGCTTTAGTATGATGGGATTGTGGATTTTTTTCAGTTAATTTCTTTCTTTTTTTTTTTAAAGTTTTATTTTTTATACACTGTTCTGCCTGCAACATGTATGCCTGCATGCAGAAGAGGGCACCAGATCTCATTACAGGTGGTTGTGAGCCAGCATGTGGTTGCTGGGAACTGAACTCAGGACCTCTAGAAGAGCAGTCAATGCTCTTAACTTCTGAGCCATCTCTCCGGCTCCTTCTGTAGTCTTAAGATATTAACACTTCCTTTTTAACTTTCTGCCTAAGATGCAAAAGAAGTTCTTGGAGAGATAGTCCAGTGGCTAAGAACACTTGCTGCTTTTTCAGAGGACCTGGGTTCAGTTTTTTACACCCACGTCCAGCAGAAGGCAACTGTCTATACTCCAGTTCCAGGGACCTGACTTCCTCTTCTGGCCTCTGCATATATTTGCATTCACATGGTGCTCATACATATACTCAGGCACACACACATACACATTAAATAAAAAAAATATGTATAAGATGAATTTTCTACTTTTTTTTCCAGGTACTTCATTTTATTGTAGACAGTTACAGGAATTCCTTATTATTTATTTCTATTTGGTATGATGCAGTAGTCAGTTATGAGCGTGATATTAATGGAATAATTTATTAGAAGTATTGGTTTCCTGCTGGAGCAATGGCTCAGTGGTTAAGAGCCCTGGCTCTCCTTCCAGAGGACCCAGTTTCAATTCCCAGCACCCACATGGCAGCTCACAGCTGTCTGTAACTCCAGTTCCAGGGATTCTGACAGCACACACAGACATACATGCAGGCTAAATAAAGTATAAATAAATACATTTTGACAAAGGAGGAGGAAGGAAAATTTAAGAAGCCCTTCTAAGGTGATGTCTGTAAAGGCAGCAGTTCTGTAAAACCCACAGCCCAGGTTTAGCACCAGCGTGTTCAGTGCTTAAAAGAGTTTAAAAATTGATTTTAAAAAAGATTTTTTGGGGAGCTGGAGAGATGGCTCCGAAGTTAAGAGTACTGGCTGCTTTTCCAGAGGTCCTGAGTTCAATTTCCAGCAGCCACATAGTGTTTTACAACCATCTATCATGAGACCAGGTGCCCTCTGCTGGCCTGCAGGGATACGTGCAGACAGATCATTGTATACATAATAAATAAATCTTTTTAAAAGGATGTACTTTTAAGTGTGTCTGTGTGTGAGTGTCTGAGAAGGAAGTGTTGGCTCTGCTTCCCTTGCTGGGATTAGAGGTGTGCGCGAGCACCGCTGGGCTGAACTCATCACTCTTTTTTTCTTTTTAGTTTTTTCGAGACAGTGTTTCTGTGTAGTACTGGCTGTCCTGGAACTCACTCTGTAGTTTAATCCCAAGTGCTGGGATTAAAGGTGTGCGCCACCACCTCCTGTCTGAACTCATCACTCTTAACCAATGAGCAGGATCCCCATCCGAGATTAAAATAAAAATCTGGCCAAGCATTGGTGGCGTTGACCTTTAATCCCAGAACTCTGGAGGCAGAGGCAGGTGGATCTCTTTGAGTTTAAGATAGCCTGATCTACAGAGAGAATTCCAGGACAGCCAGGGCTATACAAAGAAACCCTGTCTCAAAAAAACAAAACAACAACAAAATCTGTTAAAAAAAAAAGCCAGGTGGTGGTTCAGGCCCTTAATCCCAGAACTCTTGGAGGCAGAGGCAGAAGGATCTCTGAGTTCGAAGGCAGCTTGGTCTATAGAGCGAGTTCTGGGAGAGGCTCAGAAGCTCCAGAGAAGCCCTGCCTTGAACCAACCAAAACAAACAAACAAATTCTAGTATAATATTGCATCTCCATAAAAGAAAGAAGTGCTAATTTTATGTATATGGGTGTCTGGCCTGTGTGTACATCTGTGCACCGTGTGTGTGCCTGGTGTGGAGGCCAGAAGAGGGCATTGGATCTCCTGGAACTGTAGCTGTAGATGGTTATGAGCTGCAGTGTGGATGCTGGGAACTGAACCTGGGTCCTATGGAAGAATAGCCAGTGCTCTTAAGTGCTGAGAAATCTCTCCAGCCCAAGGAAGTTTTAGCATTATGTCTTTTATAATACAGTACCCATCCTTATACAGTAGCTTGGTAAAATATTGTTTGATAAGTTAATGAATTTGAATCTCAAATTTTTAAGTAGAGTGCTGTTTAATTCCTTCTTTTGACACAGTCGTAGAGGCCTATATCCTTTTTAATTAAACAGTTAAATTGCCTTATATCTTAGCTATATGTTTTTAACAATTTCAATTTTTCCTCTTTTTAGACCCTCCGGTTTATCATCTTTAGAAGACTAGACTTCTGGATGTCTAATCTACTGTGTCTCCATTGAATTAAACCATGAAAATGAAACCTATAGCCCTGGCCGTCATCTGTGAACTCTAATTACATTGATTCGTACCATTTGAAACTTCCTCAGGGAATAAAAGATGACATCGGCAGTGCTCGACAGTGGAGGTTCTGTTCTGGAGCTTCCCGGCAATGGAGTAGAAAACCAAGAGGTTAGGCATTTACTGTATTTTATCTCTGTTTTGTTAATAGAAATCAATGCATGAGTTAATCTTGACATAACTCACAGAAACGGGTATTTGGGAGTAGAAATGTACAGTGCAGAAAGTTGTGCCGGTGTTTTTATGTCAGTACAGTGAACGGATGATGCAGGATGTGTGTGCTAGGATGGGTTTGGAAGAGGAAGGAGAAGGAAGAAGGATGTTACATTAGTTTAGGTAACAGTTTAGTTTCTGGCTGGGGAGTGGCGGCAGATGCCTTTAATCCCAGCACTTGGGAGGCAGAGGCAGGTGGATTTCTGTGAGTCTGAGGCCAGATTGGTCTATAGAGAGAGTTCCAGGATAGCCAGGACGGTTGCACAAAGAAACCCTCTCTGGAAAAAGGGAAACAAAAAGTTTCTGATAATATCTATTTTCTTAGATTATGGGGAGTGAGAAATAATGTATTTAAATACCAAAATTGCAGTCCTCTTAAGTTAGAAGCTTTCCTTTGCTTTCTGTATTGTCTTTATTTCTTAGTTATTCTGTTATGTCTAATTCAGGATTGATATTTTAATCTAATATGTGCAGTTACGTGTTTAACTAGAAAATGTTTTGGATCTCACGCAGGTAGGATTTTGAGTCTCTAAGTGTGTTTGGTCGTTTTGTTGTTACAGATAGATAGACTGAAGGAAGAGGCAGGAGCAGAAAGCAGATTTTCTCCTCTGCTTTCTCTTCCCACCCTTGGATAGAGACTGAGTGTGGAAACAATACGGTTGTAACAGTGCTGTTGTGCAGGTGTCTGGTTAGCGGCAGCTTGGGCGTCTCTTCTCTGTGAGATGCTGCTGTCACTGGGGTTGGTGCCCTGATAATGGATCAGGTCCTGCCTGATATCAGTGAGGACACTCGTGTGTGCTGTGATCTGGAGCATTTTCCTTTCTTACTGTCTGTTGTGTCTGTAAGACACGGATCTACTGTGGGAAGACTCATGGGACATACTTTTCTTTTGTCAGTGCTTTTGCTAAGTCCTACATGTTCCCTTTGTATTTAAAGACTACTTCTAAGATGGGTCAGAGTCCATTAGAGGAAGCCCAGGAGTTCAAGCCCAGGGTAGGCTCTCTCATCTGATATCACCCAGTGAATGCAGCTTCTCTTTCAAATTATTTTTCTGTGCCCTAGCTTTGTGGTGTTGGTGTTTACCATGTGAGGAGAGCTGCCATAGACAGTGGATTTGCAGAGTATATTTATGTTTTACTGATTAAAAAGATAACAGTATAGAGGACAAGGATCTAGGTTTATTTCCAGAAACTTCCTTTACTTTTTCCTCCTTTATATGGAATCCCAAGGATTTCAGGTCAGAACATAGCATGGAGGAAAAAATTGTGAATTTATCAAGTTATTATTGACTAATGATTAATGTGGTATAACAGGGCTGTTATATTCTATGGAAGGGTGTCAGAAGAAGCCGGCCTGCTTAGTGGACATTTGAAGTGCTGTGGTGCCAGCGTGGGAACAACTTTCTGTTCAAATTCCACAACTGTTTATCAGTCATTTTAGCAGTTATTAGCCAACTACTTCATTATGGATCTAATGCCTTTTCTTTCTTTCTTTCTTTCTTTCTTTCTTTCTTTCTTTCTTTCTTTCTTTCTTCTTTTTTTAAAATATTTATTTATTTATTTATTTATTACGCATACAATATCCTGTCTGTATGCCTGAAGGCCAGAAGAGGGCGCCAGACCTCTTTACAGATGGTTGTGAGCCACCATGTGGTTGCTGGGAATTGAACTCAGGACCTTTGGAAGAGCAGACAATGCTCTTAACCTCTGAGCCATCTCTCCAGCTCTCTCCTTCCTTCCTTCCTTCCTTCCTTCCTTCCTTCCTTCCTTCCTTCCTTCCTTCCTTCCTTCCTTCCTTTCTTTCTTTCTTTCTTTCTTTCTTTCTTTCTCAAGACAGTTTCTCTGTGTATGTCTCTCTGGCTGTCCTGGCACTCGCTCTGTAGACCAGGCTGGCCTGGAACTCACAGGGATCCTCCTGCCTCTGCCTCCCTAGTGTTGGGATTGAAGGTGTGCGGCACTTTAAGTGGCATGGAAACATTTCAGCAGACTCCATCTGAAGCAGAACGCATCTGATGGGGGAATGCAAATAAAGGAATCCCAGCTAGCTCCTAAAATATACTAAAGTTTTCTCTATTAAAAGGGAACACACGGATCACCACGAGGAAACAACAGGAACGGGGAGTGAGAGAGCTACAGGGTGGTCCTGCTGGCCTTTTGGTACCAAAGCCATGTCCTACCTGGTCCAGCCTATCAAAGGCCATTATTGAAGGAGATTCCCCATCATCCACCTCTGGATGTTGCCACACTGAGGACCAAGCTTCCATTACTTGAGCCTTTGGAGGAAGGTGCACTTAAACCTTATTGAAGCCACGGGCATCTTTAGAAAATATAAAATAGTAAGATGACGGTGTCTTATTAAAATAGGAAGAGGGGCCAGGCAGATGGCTCCGTAGCTAAGAAGACTCTGGGGGAGGTAGGAGGCTCACTGGGATGTGCTGGCTTGCAGAGAAAGCTGAGGAAACATGAGCTCCAGGTTCAGGGAAAGACCCTGGTGTGTGTGTGTCCTCTCCATCTAGAAGCAGTCCTCTGTCCCTCAGTGTAGACATCCCCTCTTCCTCGCCCTTGTTCTCCTTCACCCTCTGTCTCCCACTTCCTGCCCTTTGTCCTTCAGGGCTGTATAAATCTTCGTGCTTGGGAAAAACAAAAACAAAAAAACATTAGAAACAGATGGTTCGAGTAGTTGTATGAATGGCCAACAAGCAAAACAAACAAACAAAAACAAAAACAAAAACAAAACTAAACCCGTTCAGCATTTTTGGCCGTCAAAGAAATGCAAATAAAACGTCAAAGGTCCTGCCACATGCTTGGCATGGTGCTCATTGCGCAGTGGCCCCACATGTTGGAGAGGGTGAGCTTGGCTTGCTTGCACACTTGTAGTGGAGATGAGGGTGAGCTTGGCTTGCTTGCACACTTGTAGTGGAGATGAGGGTGAGCTTGGCTTGCTTGCACACTTGTAGTGGAGATGAGGGTGAGCTTGGCTTGCTTGCACACTTGTAGTGGAGATGAGGGTGAGCTTGGCTCGGCTTGCTCTCACACTCCTAGTGGAGATCTCATAAGAGCTGTTTTGGAAAATAATTTGCAGTCTTTTAAAATTAAGTGTAGATTGTTGTCTTATCTGGCAGACTCCTACCTTATATTTTGAGGGAGGGTCTCCCACTTGAGGTTTGAGTTTGCCTCTTCAGCTGACTTTTCCCAGCATCCCGTCCTCCTGTTAAACACCGGGGTTACAGGCAGGTCACCATGTGGACGCTGGAGCTCCAAACTCTGGCCCTCATGCATGTGGGTAAAGACTGAGCCGGCACATGGATAGACATCAGCACAACCAGATGCACACAAAACATAATCTGTTGCCGGGCGGTGGTGGCGCACGCCTGTAATCCCAGCACTCGGGAGGCAGAGGCAGGTGGATCTCTGTGAGTTCGGGACCAGCCTGGCCTACAAGAGCTAGTTCCAGGACAGGCTCCAAAACCACAGAGAAACCCTGTCTCGAAAAACCAAAAAAAAAAAAAACAAAAAAAAACAAAAAAAAACCACAATCTGTTTTTTTTATAAATATTTATTTATTTATTATGTATACAATATTCTGTCTGTGTGTATGCCTGCGGGGCAGAAGAGGGCACCAGACCTCATTACAGATGGTTGTGAGCCACCATGTGGTTGCTGGGAATTGAACTCAGGACCTTTGGAAGAGCAGGCAATGCTCTTAACCTCTGAGCCATCTCTCCAGCCCACCACAATCTGTTGATTCCCATATACAATTTAAAAGATGCATAGCCTAGTGAGGTGGCTCAGCAGGTGAAGATGCTTTCTGACTTCAGTCACTGGGACCTCCATCGGGGGATGAGAACTTGTCCTCTGCCCTCCATGTGCAGGGTGGTATGTGTGCATGAATGCAGGTGTTAAAGTGAGTGTATTACCTGGACGAAGCCGATTAGAAACAATTAAATCTGAAAACAAGATCCTCATCTGCGACCAGGCTTGATTTCACACTCCTTTACTCAGCACTGGGAGGCAGAGGCAGGTGGGTCTCAGAGGTTTGAGGGCACTGTTAGAACTTACAGCGCAGTTGCCTGGGGACAGCTCAGTGGTAAAGTGCTTGATGGACCTTGGTGGCACTGTTAGCTCCAGGTTCAGTGGGCTCTGTCCTAGAAAATGAGGAACTTGTGGCCTGGAGATGTGGGTCAGGGGGTAAAACTTGTAGCAAGCAAGCTTAGGCCCTGAATCTGAATCCTCAGATCCCACATAAAGCCAGGCACGGTACAGTGTGTCTATAATCCTGTTTCTGTGGTGAGATTGGGGCCAGAGATAGAAGGGTCCCTGAACAACAAAAGAGCCTGTCTCACACCAGGTGGACGCAGCGACCAACACCCTAGGTTGTCCTCTGACCTCTGTGTGTGGGCTGTGACATGTGTGTGCATACACAGATGCGCACTCACAGACAAGGCGAAGATGGACTTCTGTCCTCCACATGCATGTGCACATACATGAGCCTGTGTATGTGAATGCAGCCCCCTCCTCTATACAGGAAAGCCAGTTAGGCTTGATTGTCAGAGAAGCAACATTTTCCCAAGTGCAAATTGTTATATGTGTGTTTACCTGAATTTAATCATAATTGGGTATTCTGTGTTTTCTTTGTTTAATCTGGCAACCCAAGCCCATAGAGAATTAGGTAGGTTGCATCAAGATTTTGGGTTTCATCTGTTTTAATTATTGCATACTTTAGTAACTTGAATAAAGTAATCCTAAGAAGTTAGGGGATGTTTTAATTTTTACTCTGCCTCATCTTTCTCCAGTAAACCAAACAGTAGGTACTCTGCGTATCTGTCTGCGGTACCTCTGTTCTCCATTGTTTGGTAGCACAAAAGTCATGAAGTTACTTGCTGTTAGTATATATGTGTTCAGTATGTGAATACCTGCTAAAGGTGAAATCTGTAATGTTGTGTTCTTTGAACAGGTCCTTAAATTCTGCATTATGTGCTGTGTGCGTCTTTGAGGACTTAAGTGTAACTTTTGCTGTCTAATAATCTCACTGTCCAGTTAGTAAGGATTTGGATGTGTGCGGAGTGCCACAAATATCGTGTATGTTAGGCACACAACTTGTGTCAGAAGGACTTCAAGTAGAACGATACCTGTTGGGGGATTAAAGGAATGGGATGAAAAGCCGTTAGTGGAGGGAAAGGATTTGGGCAGACAAGTAGGCTACAAAATGACATGAGTCATTTTGACATGGGAAGTCTTCCTCTAGGATCTGAGTCACACAGTTTGTGTGTAGTTCTGTAGTGAGAAGCTGGCAAAGGTGGCGGGCCAGTTTGATGGGGCTGCTATCTAAAACATCCGATAAGCTGAGTGGTTTTACAAAATGAAATTATAGTCTCACAGTTCTAGAGTCCAGAGTTTTGAAATTATGTTGGCTGTGTTATCGTTTTCTGAGAGCTGTGAGATTTGCCTTATGCCTGGTAGCTGGTGCAGTTTCACAGTCTGCTTGGCATGAAGGGAGAATTCTGTGTCTTCACTGGCTTCTCTCCACCTCCACCTGAGTGTTCTGGTTGTCCTTTTCTATAAAACTAGTCAGAGTGGGCCAGGGCTCGGCCTACGGATCGTGTCTTACCTCTGCAAAGATCCATTCCAAATACAGTCACAGTCACAGCAATCGGGTGAAAGCATACATCAACACTTTAGAAGACACAGTTCAACCCATAAAAGTGTGAAAGTCACAGTCTTATGTTTTAACCTATTAGACAAATACAGGACCATTAAAGCTTTTTGTGCAAAGAAAGAAGCGACAGTCGGTTCCAGTTGTGCAGTGACGAGGTGCCTTCAAAGTAGGTCTGAGGACTGCCTGCTGTTGTGGAGTAGGAGAGCCGCCAGTAACTGGGTTCTTCCTGCGAGGTGCACTGTGCCACGTCCTTTGTGCTTACTTGATTTTCAGGAAATTTATGACAGGATTAGGACTGACTTCCTAAGTATGAAGACATAGGGTTAGAGAAAAACAAACAGAAGAACAGAAAGAGATTGATAATTCAGTTCAAAATTTTAGTGTTGTATCTTGTGGTAAGTTGAAAATAAGTTGCCTGTGGTTGAATGAAGGACAAGGACTTGTGCCAGTGGTACGCTGAGGACGGTGGTCTTGCCTGAAGAGGGAGTGCTCAGAGGACACTTTGGGTCCCTGCAAGAACCTGATCCCTCCTAACTGCTGATTCATCTCTCCAACTCCCTTTGAATACATTTCTTTTTCTTTTTTCTTTTAGAGATTTATTTATTTATTTATTTATTTATTTATTTATTTAGTGTGCAGTGTGCTGTCAGCATGTATCTCTGCAGGCCAGAAGAGGGCACCAGATCTCATTACAGATGGTTGTGAGCCACCATGTGGTTGCTAGGAATTGAACTCAGGACCTCTGGAAGAGCAGCCAGTGCTCTTAACCTCTGAGCCATCTCTCCAGCCCCCTTGACTACAATTCTTTTTTTTTAAATATTTATTTATTTATTATGTATACAGTATTCTGTCTGTGTGTATGCCTGAAGGCCAGAAGAGGCACCCCATTACAGATGGTTGTGAGCCACCATGTGGTTGCTGAGAATTGAACTCAGGACCTTTGAAAGAGCAGGCAATGCTCTTAACCTCTGAGCCATCTCTCCAGCCCCTTGACTACTTTTCTTAACACAACTGCCAAGAGGGCCTTAAAAGATAAGTGTGTGTGTCTGTGAGTGTCTTTGTCTGTGTGCATGTGGGTCTCTGTGTGGGGTAAAATTACATGGTTCGGTGCAGTAGACATTTTCAAGTTTGTTGGGCTCTGTTGGAGCCTGCGCCAACAGAAATCAACGGGGAGTGCTTGGGAGAAAACACAGGATAGATTGGGGGAACTGCCAGAGACTGCCACAGCACCAGCAACCTCCAGCGCCTCCCCAGACTGGATTCCCATTGTGTCCTACCTCATCCCGCCTTCCACTTCCCCACACAGGAAACCAGGAGCAGCTCTTGACTGGGGGGGGGGTAGGGGGGAGCTGTGGGGAGCCTGTGAAACCTGAAGGTGATGGTAACGAGGAGGGCCACCCCCAAGTCTGTGCCAAATGCTGTGCACAATTCTCTAACCCGACTGAATTCCTTACTCACCAGAACGAATGTTGTACTGACCCACTTGTAATGGTGATAATTGGGGACCAGGAGAACCCCAGCAACTCTTCAGCCTCTTCTGCATCCCTGCCAGAGGGCCACAGTAGGCCCCAGGTCATGGAAACAGAAGTCAACAATTCCCCAGATTCTGGGTCTTCTGGGCCTCCTGATCCTACCTGGGGGCCAGAGAGGGGAGGAGTCTTCAGGACATTTCCTGGTTGCGGCCACAGGGACAGCAACTGTGGGAGGTGAGGGTCTGATCTTGGCCAGTCCCACACTGGGAGCAACCCTGTTGCCTCCAGAACCTCTCCCCTCCCCTGCCCTGCTGGGCAGCACAGATCAGCTGATTACCTCACCTCATCTGGCATTCCCAGGCACCACACGACTCCTGGCAGCTTCCCGCAGCAAGGGGTCTTGAGCTGCTGCCTCCCCAGTGCTCCTGAAGCCAAAGAATGGAAGTGGAGAGCTGGGCTACGGGGACGTATAGAGCAGGAGAGTACTGTTTGAGTATAAATCTCAAATTTATAATCCAGACATGATGGAAAATATCTGTAATCCCAGCACTTGGGGTACTGAGGCAGTGGATTGCTGCAAACTTGAGGTTGTATGTGAGGGGCCAAATAAAGAAACTGCTGACATGACTGTAACATCGGAGGAAGAGAAGAAAAAACATCAGAGCAGACAGAAAAGGAGGCAGACTGGACATGGCCAGGGCTAGGGAGGTGGGAGAGCAGGAGACAGAATAGCTGGGGAGAGCAGTGGAGATAGCAAGAGGGGAGGAGAGAGATAGCAAGAGAGAGAGAGAGATAGCAAGAGGGGAGGGAGAGTATGGGAAGGGGAGGAAAGTAAGAGATACAGTCAGCTTGGGAGTTGTGGAGGATAGCAGATTAAAAAGAGGGGAGTAGCTTCAGGGAGGGAAGGGCCAGGAGACCATTGTGGATTTGAATTGCATAACAGTATTTGTGAGTAGGGATGGCTGGTTCCTGGAGGCTGGCATGGGCTTTGATATGCAACCACAAGTAGCCATATGTTCCTTCTGCCAGAAGTAAGGGAAATGACTCCTTTTGGCAGATAGGAGCTAATTTCACAAATCTTTGGGAAATGCTGGCTTTTATCTAACCACCAGAAATCCTCCTATAGTTCATCTTTTTTTTTCATTTTTTAATTGACTTTATTGATCTATACATTTTTCTCTGCTCTCCTTCCTTCCTCTCCACTCCCCTTCTACCCTCTCCCATGGCCCTCATACCCCCAATTTACTCAGGAGATCTTACCTTTTTCTACTTCACATGTAGATTAGATCCATGTATGTCTCTCTTAGGGTCCTCATTATTGTATAGGTTCTCTGGGATTGTGAATTGTAAGCTAGTTTTCTTTGCTTTATGTCTAAAAGCCACTTCTGAGTGAGTACATATTGGTATCTGTCTTTCTGGGTCTGGGTTACCTCACTCAATATGATGTTTTCTAGATCCAGCCATTTGCCTGCAAATTTCAAAATGACATTATTTTAGGAAATCTCAATACTGTGGTCCATTTGAGCTCATTTCTAGACAGATGGACATCCTGAGACCTAACAGATCATCCTGGGCCACATCCTTAGATCAAGGCCAGCCTGTGGCACATACATAAGCCCTATCTCAAAAAGAGAACAACAGAAAATTGGCAGGAGATTTCATAATAGCTGGGTTACTGTATTCACTGTGGATTGTACCATCTAGGTATTATGTTCCATAGAGTCTCATGCTACAGACACTTGTGCATGTGCTCTATGAAGTAACAAATTAGCATATGAAATTATATAATAGCTAACACGATAAAGCTGTTTTGGTGGACATGATCAATAAAGCACATGAGGAAAAACAGGAAACAAATTTTTTTAAAATATGTATTTATTTATTATGTATACAATGTTCTGTCTGTGTGTATGCCTGCGGGCCAGAAGAGGGCACCAGACCCCATTACAGATGGTTGTGAGCCACCATGTGGTTGCCGGGAATTGAACTCAGGACCTTTGGTAGAGCAGGCAATGCTCTTAACCTCTGAGCCATCTCTCCAGCCCCCAGGAAACAAATTTTTAAGAATTAGAAAGTATAGAGAAATGAGTAGTTTAGGGACAATGTGTGGCAGAGCCTGGTCAGAGGAGACAGGTAACTAAAGGAAAAAGTTTTTAAAGGGTGGGGCAAGCTGATTTTTATAGGCAGAGCAGCCTGCGTATAGGCCTTGAGATAGGACATAGCTCTTTGCCGGAGTGGCCATGGTGCAGAGGGCCAGCACAGAGTGATGAGAACAAACAAAAAGTTGTTCATATTCTGAAAATACTTTTGGTGAGGAGGTGGACTTCAGATGAGTTAGGGATTTAAGAGTTTTTGTTTAGTCTGGGTCTCACTATGTAGTCCTAAGGGTCCTGAAACTCACTATATAGGCCAGGCTGGCCTGGAGCTTCGAGAGACCTGCTGCCTCTGCCATCTGAGTGCTGGGATTGATAGTGTGCACTAGTGCCTCACTAGAGTATCTTTTTGAGAGTTATAGATAGTAAAGATCAGTTAAAACTTAGCTATATATATATATATTGGTTTTTTGAGACAGGGTTTCTCTGTGGCTTTGGAGCCTGTCCTGGAACTAGCTCTGTAGACCAGGCTGGTCTCAAACTCACAGAGATCCTCCTGCCTCTGCCTCCCTAGTGCTGGGATTAACGGTGTGCGCCACCACCGCCTGGCTTGGTTTTGGTTTTTGAGGACAGGATTTTTCTGTGTAGCCCTGGGTGTCCTGGAACTCACTCTGTAGACCAAGCTGACCTTGAACTCACAGAGATCCGCTACCTTTGCCATGAGTTCAAAGTTTGAGTTCTGTAATTAAAGGTGCATGTCTCTACACCCTGATGGACTGTTATTAAATAGTAAGATAGGTAAGATTTGAAAGGGCGGAGCTAGATCCTGAGTGGTGGGGAAGAGAGTGCCCATAGAGGGATTTTACATTATGGAGTATTTTCATACTATGACAATACAAACCCTTTGCTTTTCTCTGGGTGTGTTGATGGGGCGCTTACAGTAGAAAGCACCTGGTGCTAGATTTACTTCTAAAATACAGTGTATTTGGGACCATGACATGTACTTCTAGACCTAACTGTCTGGATTTCTCAAGTCCAGGAGTTTGAGGCTAGCCTGGGCAACTTAGTGAGACTGTTCCCTGAATGAAAAAATATTGTAAAAATTTAGAGGAAGGAAGTAATTTATAACTTCACTGCATAATTTTATTTATTTATTTATTAAAGATTTCTGTCTCTTCCCCACCTCCGCCTCCCCTTTCCCTCCCCCTCCCCCAATCAAGTCCCCCTCCCTTGTCAGCCCAAAGGGCAATCAGGGTTCCCTGCCCTGTGGGAAGTCCAGGGACCACCCTCCTCCATCCAGGTCTAGTGAGCGTCACTGCGTGATTAACCAGTATGTGGGTCAGTGTCAGCTCAGTGCTGCTTAGCATGCTCTCTTCAGTTTTGGTGAGTAAAGAACTCCATAGCTGCTTCACAGATAAGGGATGCGCTGTGGCTGTGTAGGTGGATGTGCAGAAGATGCAGCTGCCTGCTTGCCCAGCTGTGGAGCAGCCATTCTCTGTCTCCCCCCACACCTTGATGTTGAAAAGCTGGATTCTTTGTCTTATCTGAAATAGAGAAATTGTTAGCCAAAGAAATTTTTTACAGTGTATTTTGCAAATTAAAGCTTTGGTGAAATGTTTTATGGACAATGAAGCACATATAAAGTACATACATATCTTAAGAATAACTAATAAACTGGGTGGTGGTGGCGCACGCCTTTATTCCCAATACTCAGGAGGCAAAGGTGGGTGGGTTTTTGAGCTTGAAGTTGGCCTGGTTTACAGAGAGAGTTCTAGGACAGCCAGGACTACACATAGAGACCGTGTTTCTAAAAACAAAAAACAAATAAGCAAAAATGTACGTCCTATTACTTACCATTTGGGCTGAAGTGGAGTAATTGCTGGCATTTCTTTCAGCCACTCGCATGTTTATTTGTTCGTTTGTTTTTGAGGTAGGGTGTCAGGTAGCCCGGGTGGTCTTGAATGTGATGTTTGTTTGTTTTTGAGGCAGGGTCTCAGGTAGCCCGGGTCTTCTTGAATGTGATGCTCGTTTGTTTTTGAGGTAGGGTGTCAGGTAGCCCGGGTGGTCTTGAATGTGATGTTTGTTTGTTTTTGAGGCAGGGTCTCAGGTAGCCCGGGTCTTCTTGAATGTGATGCTCGTTTGTTTTTGAGGTAGGGTGTCAGGTAGCCCGGGTCGTGTTGAATGTGATGTGTAGCTGAAGATGATTTGACCTCCTGTGTCTGTCCTGTATCCCATCTCTGTCTTCAGTGGTGTCATCCCCACAGACCTTGTCATGTTCACACCTTCCTTTATAGTTCTATCATTTATGAAAATACACGTAAGCAGTGTGTTCTTTATTTTGTAGACTATGACTCGGTTTCAGGCTGAGTTACATCATCACAGGACTTCTCGGAGAAGCAACTGAATTGTTTATAGAGCTGCTCAGGTCATTGGGTCATCCTAAGCTTTGGGGAAGTGCTTCAGCATGGACCCACTGTTGCCTGCTTGCCCTGCAGATACACGGTCAGCTATTGGGTTGTGTTCTGGTGTTTCTGTGTGTCAGCTAATGGTGATTTTCTCAGCACAGAGGAGCTGATCACTCACTCAGGCTCCAGGGCCAGGAGTACAGTATCAAGGCGAGGCAGATGTGGATAAATAACAGTTTGGAGTAGGCCTCCCCTGGTGTTGTGTCCTCAGGAGGACATCACTGTTTATACTGGTGTTAACAGCTCATCCTGTCATGGGAGATGCACATAATACAGTCAGTCCCTGTACATTTTACACGGTGAGCCTTTGTAGTCATTCCCAGTAGCATCCTGTGGAGAGGCACAGTGTTATGGTGGCAAAGTGCGACAGAGCAAAGCTGTCTGTCTCTCAGTGGCCAGGAAGCAAAGGAGTTTCAGACAGGAGCCGGGCCCAAGAGGTATAACTAATTATTCAAGGGCGTACGTCCAGCGACACTCTTCCTCCGCTAGGCCTACATCCAGTTCTTCCATAGTCTGTTCACGTCTGTCTGTCCGTCCATCCATCCATCCATCCATCCATTTATCTAATTTTTTTTAACAAGTTCTTTAAAATATTTATGTCCATATACGTGCTCTAGCTGCACATATACCTTTACAACAGAAGAGGGCATCAGACCCCACTGTAGATGGCTGTGAGCCATCCTATGGTTGTTGGGAATTGAACTCAAGACCTCTGAAAGAGCAGCCTCTGAGCCATCTCTCCAGCCCTTATTAATGGTCTTTCACATGTCTCCCAATCCAGTCAAGTTGCCACTCAAAGTAACCACACACACTGGTGCAAACCTGATCAGCTGACCAGGCACAGCTGACATTCTGGAGATCATCAGCCCTGTCTTCCTGAAATTCCTGTTCTCTTCCTTTGTGTCAGGGTCCCTCTGTCTTGTACCTGGTACTCTTCCTTAAGTTAGTGGGGTTTTGTTTGTTTGCTTTTGAGACGGTTTCTCTGCAACAGCTCTGGCTGTCCTGGAACTTGCTATGTAGGTCAGGCTGGCCTCGAACTCACAGAGATCTGCCTGCCTCTGCTTCCCCAGTGCTGGGATTAAAGGTCTGGGCCACCACCACTGCCCAGCAAGTATTTGTTTATTTTTAATGGCCCAAGACTGTGAGTTTTTTTTTTTTCCAGTACTACAATAAAAGAAAAGAAGAGCTTCTTGTCTGACACACATTTCACACTTTGATTGACTCACGTCCTTTTTCCAGCTTCTCTGGAGGCTCTTTCGTTTGAACTCTTCCTTCTCAAACGTGTCTGGCGCTGTCTGTGGCCTCGCCACTGTGCAGTGTGCTACTGCTTGGTCGCTGTCAGGCTGTGGTTTGGTTCTCTGGGGTCTGCTGACCCATCTGATACCTCTTCATACACTTTTATTCTTCTCAGGGTGTGTTGCTCATGTTCCGTCTTCCGTAGTGTAAAGTAGCACAATCTCACCTTTGGTTTAGGAGCTTTCCCAAAGCAGTGAAGTACGCGTGTTACTCCCTGTCTCTTTAAGACTCAGCGATTATCGCATCCAGCTCTCCTTTTCCTTGTTTTCTGCGTCCTTGAATATGACACATGAAAGACACTCTGTGGACTGAAGGGGATTTTGTGAACCCAACGATTCAGAGCAAAATCCAGAATTTTCCAATGAAAATCTTGATTGTTCTCTAAATTTGCTTTTGTAGGGAGGTGACAAGGTCCCTGAATTTCCAGCAGTGATTGTGGAGCCAGTGCCCAGTGCAAGATTAGAGCAGGGCTACGCTGCCCAGGTTCTGGTGTATGACGATGAGACTTACATGATGCAGGATGTGGCGGAAGAACAAGAAGTTGAGACCGAGAATTCGGAAACAGGTAGATGTCACAAAAGTGTTTTTTCCTACAACTCTTATTTTTAAGAAATTATCTATTTTATGTGTAAGGGCATTTTACCTGCATATGTATCTGCACTGTGTGTGCAGTGCCCATGGCGGCCAGAAGAGGGCATTAGATTCCCCTGAAACTGGAGTTAGAGGTGGTTGTGAATCCAACCCAGGTCCTCAGGACCAGCATCCAGTGCTCTTAACTGCGAGCCGTTTCTCTAACCCCAGAACCCATTTTGTAAGCTTCAGTATTACTCTTGCTGGGAATCTTAAGCCGAAGAACCTGTTTTAAATTGTTGTTTTGCATGGGTTGGAAACTGGTGTAAAATCTTTGTTTAAGACATTTTATATAAATAGATTAGAGTCCTACATTATAGGCCTTTGGTATTTAACAGTCATAAAAGTAGTTTTATTTATTTTTTTCTGGGACTACAGGTATTCGGTTATTATTTACTAATAAAGTTAGTGGGTTGGTACACGAGTGATATTTTATAATTAAAAACCATAAGGATAGTATTTACCCTCTATACCTGGTTGAGCCCTCCTTTGACTCAGCATTACTGGAGCAGTATCGTTTTTTTCTCTCCAATTTGAAGCATCTTTGCTTGTCAGGTTTCTCCCCCTTTTCTGTCTTCGACATCTTGGTGTTTCCATCAGTTTGTATTTTGTTAGCTATATGATGTAGTTGGGAATTAGTGTGTGTAATTCTTAGAGAAATCTTTTTTTCTATGACTATGAAGAAAATATTTTCCCTTCATAATTTTAGTGACTTACATAGTAATAAAAATTTATCATAATATGTTAATGTTTAAAAAAATCTTATTATTGGTTTTCAATCCTAGTGAAATTTCTTTCCTCTTTGTGTGTGTGTGTGTGTGTGTGTGTGTGTGTAGGTCAGAGGACAGCTTGTGGGACTCAGTTCTCTCCTTCCACCATGTGGGTCCTAGGGAGGGAACTCAGTTCTTTGGTGCTTTTACATCCTTCTTTTACATCCTTCTCACTGGCTGGAAATCTTTTAAACATTTAGGTATACTTTTTGCAAACTCTCCCAGCTACATTGGTGTTTGATGTCTTTTGGTTTTGCCATGCCCAGTGGTGTCTTCTAAGTACTGCTATCTTTTAGGCTCATTTTGTTCTTGAGTTTCATTTTTTTTTTTTAATTGAGCTTAGAGATTAGAAGCTGCCTTGCTTACTGAACAAGATGCTGTGCCCGCAAAACTGAGGTGGAGTGTGCATCACTGGGTCTGACTTCAGCACTGCCGTCTGCAGTGGCGCCTTGCTCCGGAAGGTGGCGCTTGTTTCTGCGTGCGAGTTTTTCAGGCTGAAGGCAGGAGTTCAGGGGTGGCTTCCATTATTACTTTATTGAATTGTATGTATAGCAGTGTTTTGCCTGCATGTATGTTTGTGCACCATGTGTACCTGGTGTCCGCAGAGGCTAAAAGTGGCCATTAGATACCCTGGGACTGATGGATGTCCACATCCCAGATAGTTGTGAGCTGCTATGTGAGTAGGGACTTCACCCTGGGTCTTCTGGAAGAGCAGGCAGCACTGTCGTCTCTCTAGACCTGAGGTTTCTTTTTGAGGTAAAATAACTAAAAGTACTAAATACAGTGACATTTTGGAGTAGATACTGTAATGATTCATATTAACCATCTATTATGCCATCAGATAAAGCACCAATTGTGCACTAAAATATATGATCGCTTAAGCTGAATGCACAAAACGAGAATTTGTCTGAAATTTCTAGGTAACTTTGGGGTTAGGCATAGTGGGCACACATTTTATCCCAGCACTGGGGATTGGGGCAGAGGCAGGGAGATCTGTGAGTTTGAGGCCAGCCTGGTTTACATATCAAGTTTCAGGCCATCCAGAGCTACATAGAGAGACACTGTCCCAAAAGACAAAACAAGACAAAACAAAACAAACAACCCAAAAATGATTGATGTTTTTGGCATCAAATTGAAACTTTAAGAAATAAAAACAACAGTGCAGGATTTGCATAAGTGGATACATTCGGGTATTTAGTGTATAGAGTGCCCGAGCAGGCTGACAAGTTCCACTGTGAAACTGATGACAAATTCTGTGTTAATTGAATTAATTCATGTAGAACAATTTGAGTAAGGAATAAATGTAAACCAGTTAAGGATTTGAGGAGGATTCCATTCACAGGACAGAGATGTTAGTGACTGTGACACTGGAAAGAGGATTGGAGCTTGGAGTGTAGGTGTAATGGGGCTACTCCAGAGCCTGGGCCGAGGTTGTGGGTCTAAGGCCAGCCTGGGCCCAGTGTGACGACCCATGTGGAGAAAAGCAAGTTATTTTTGTATTGTAATGATTTCGTTATGCCATTATAATCTGATACTGTAATTGTTTTTGACAAGTTTTTTTTAAAATATTTAATACTATTTTATTTTGAGAGTCTCTCTGGTACCCTTTCCAGGTTTTGAACTTGGTACAGCCTTCCTGCTCTGTCTCCTGAGAGATGCCCTGCATGATGCTGTGCCATACGCACTCTCAATACTATTCTTCAGATTGGTTTTTCTTCTTCTTCTCCTCCTCCTCCTCCTTCTTCTCCTTCTCCTCCTCTTCCTCCTCCTTTTTTTTTTTTTATGGTCTTTTGAGATAGGGTTTCTCTGTAGATTTGGAACCTGTCCTGGAACTAGCTCTTGTAGACCAGGTTGACCTCGAACTCACAGAAATCTGCCTGCTTCTGCTTCCCGAGTGCTGGAATTAAAGGTGTGCGCCACCACTGCCTGGCTCAGATTGGGTTTTCTTAAGCAGTAGAAGGAAATGTTAGACCAATCACATTATTCTGAAATGGTAAAAAGTGCCTCTGGACTTCATTTTAAATGTTTAGTTCCATTCTTGATCATGAATTTTCATGACTTTACAAGGATAGTTAATAGCCATAGGATAGTTTTTGTTTTATGCACCTACCACACTCCTCCAAATAATTGTTTCAGCAAATCTGAGCCTGGTTTTGTTTCTTCTTTAAAGAACCACACTCTTTAAGTGGACTTACTTCCTATATTAGAATTCACCGGTGAGCAAGAGTTGTATCAGCAAATCTGAGCCTGGTTCTGTTTCTTCTTTAAAGAACCAGACTCTTTAAGTGGACTTACTTCCTATATTTTGATAGTATTTATTGTCTATGCTTATTTTTGTTTTGGAAATCTTCAGTTTCCTCTCAAAGCTTAGAGATGATACCAACATCCTCTTAAATGTTGTCAGGAAAACTATGTGTGTAAAATTTTTAAAGAGGCGCATTCATCTAGCCCACTAGTAAGCTGTGGTGAGAGCCGGTCAGATTGGCGGTCACAGAGAGCCTTGGGAGCACAGTAAGTGTGGGGGGGAACTGTCTCTGGAGGCTTGAAATAACTCAACAGGCTGTGCTCTTCCCCAGCACTGGGCCTGCTGACAGCTGGATGCGATGAGAGCGAGGAGCTCATTGGATTCTCTAGAGATGTGACAATACAGTCTTTAATGTTTACATTAAAATATAGAGATAAGAAATGAGTTTTATTGGATGTCAAGAGTTAGTAATTAAGCAGATAAAGCAGGCACAGGACGGACAGAGGCTCTGCTGGAGGCAGCACTACCGTGAACCTGGCATCTGGGTAGAGGACCGGGATGTCGCCTAGTTGGAAAGTGCTTACCTGGTGTGCCAGGCCGTATGTTCAGTCTCAAGTACCGTACATAAGTAAAGAAAATGGCTGGGAAAGAAGCAGGAAGGCTGGCTGCTGTGACTTGAAGGGTGATTTAGGAAATATTGAAATAGTGGCCGTAGGAACCAAGAGCTACATAAACATCGCCCATGTCAGCTCTCACCTGAAAAAGGAGGGGCATACTCACGAAAACTGTCACCTATGTTATGACAGAGACAGTGGCGTCCTGTAGAGGTTTGTGGAATGAGAAGCAGGCGACCTTGTTAATAGTCACATTGAGTTTGTGTGGAAATGAAGTATCTAGGAAGGAGTATTTAGGTATTTACGGATGCACACAGGAATGACCAGGGCTCCATCACAAAGGAAATGGCATATTCTTATTAGGCTAATTTGTGGGAAGTTTTAGTGAAGGAAACTCAGCACAGTGAGAAGGGGGGACGGAGAACAGCACCCCAGCACTCTGCAGCAGGCCTCTTTCTTTCTATTCTTGGCTCCAGAGCTCAGGGGAGGAACTACTGAGCCACTCCAGTGCAAAGCAGTTGCCCTGGAAAAGGAATCACCTTGGAAAAACCTGGCACCTGGTTATATGGCATGCCATAGTGAGAAAGCCAGGGATGAAGACCCCCTAATCTCCTCTAGTTCCCCTCAGCCTTTCTGTTGAACAAGCCCAGTAGGAAGCTATATGAGGCCCCTTGATGCAGCTACTCTCCTGGGATGGAGTGATGTGGGAAAGAACTAGGGGCAGATAGACAAGCTGTTGAGTGTAACTGTGGCATAGATTTGGGAATCACCCTCACTTGAGGCTGTGGAAATGAGTTAGATCTTTTAGGGGAATGGTATTGGCCCTCTGGGGGTGGATAGTTCAAGGCTGCGTTTGTGCTGCATAAGAAAATGATACAGAATTAATGTTAGTTCAGAACTGTTTGTATTTTGGAAAACGTGAAGAATTATGAAAGCAAATTTGAGAGATTGTCCTGGGTGACTGAATTTTGCTTTTTCTTCTAAGCATCTTTCTGTAGCAGGAAAGAGTATTGCCTTCGTTTGGCTAGCTCTGCCTTCAGTTTTTCTCCGTAGCACTTGCTGGCGATATTTAAACTTCTCAAAGTGTTTACTTAAGGCTGTAAGGACATCATGAAAGAAATACTTAAAGTATCTTGAATAAATCTTTCCTTGACGTCATGAGCAACTTTCTATATGCCTCCAGGTTTGACGGTCTGTCGTGCATTCATTCGGAACATTTGACTTCATTTACACCTGTTGTCTTTTCCTTTCATTTCCATGTTAAAAAAGGAAACAAAACAAATCAAAGCAAGCACGTACCTTCAGCAAGCATTTTTCTTTGCCGTTTTTCCTTGTCTTACTGCACATGTCTGTCTGCAGCTCACTGCACCCGTCAGTCTACAGCTCACTGCACCTGTCAGTCTGTCTGCAGCTCACTGCACCTGTCAGTCTGTCTGCAGCTCACTGCACCTGTCAGTCTGTCTGCAGCTCACTGCACCTGTCAGTCTGTCTGCAGCTCACTGCATCTGTCAGTCTGTCTGCAGCTCACTGCACCTGTCAGTCTGTCTGCAGCTCACTGCATCTGTTAGTCTACAGCTCACTGCACCTGTCAGTCTTTCTACAGCTCACTGCACCTGTCTGTCTGCAGCTCACTGCACCTGTCAGTCTGTCTGCAGCTCACTGCATCTGTTAGTCTACAGCTCACTGCACCTGTCTGTCTGCAGCTCACTGCACCTGTCAGTCTGTCTGAAGCTCACTGCACCTGTCAGTCAGTCTGCAGTCACTGCACCTGTCAGTCAGTCTGCAGTCACTGCACCTGTCAGTCAGTCTGCAGTCACTGCACCTGTCAGTCTGTCTGCAGCTCTTTGCTAGATTTCAAAGGCCACTCTCTGCCAAGCTCAGTGGCCCTTGAGCCACCAGAAGTATGTCTGGTCTTACTTGTGGAACCTGCTCTCCCAGTTCTTTTCCTTCCTGCCTTTCACAAGGAATTTTCAAAGTATACTGAGCTTCCTCTCTGTTTCCTCATCTGTAATATCCTTGGTGCCCAAGTACCTGTGGCATTCTGCAGCTGTCATGGCCAACATTATTCACTCTTCTGATTTCCCATTATATTGTCTGGGTTTACTTTCTTATATTGTTCTTATATGTGCACTTTTCCATTGCAGTAGGATAAAAGTAACCTCAGAATTGTGTCTGTATGTATCTGTGTGTTTCCTTTTGTGTTGAACGTGTGACAGGTAGTGAGAATACAAACCAAACCAATAGTTTGAAGTTACTATTTTAGTTAATCAAGAACCATTTTATGTCCAGATGTGGTGGCCTGTGCCTGCAATCTCAGTACTTGGGAAGCCGAGGCAGGAGGATGGTGAGTGAGTCTAGCCTGGGCTACATGGAGTCAGATCCAGTTTCAGACAAATGAAGGAAGAGAGAAAAGGATGTCATTTATATAAAATCTTCAGTATTTCTTTGTTGACTGACCTAATATTAGGTCAGAATTTTGAAAGTCAAAAATACCTGAACATGGTAATATATAAAGTATTATAACAAATATGTAATGCCACATGTATATGAGTTATATTTCATAGTCGCTGTTGGTTTTAGTACTTTTGATGCTACCCTAAGTTTGATTTTTTTCTAACAATAAATGCAATATCTGATTAGCGGGAAAATTGGGAATTATACTAAGAATAGACAGACTGAAAGTCACCACTGTTAGTGAGACGTGACTGCTACTTTTAAAATCCAAGTAGCACAAATTTAGTATTGACACGTTTTAATCTTTTAAAAGTCAATATTATTATTTGATACAAATCTTACATGCTGCCCAGGTTGGACTTAAACCACGGGCTTGAGCTGTCTTGCTGCCCTAGCCTGGCAAGTAGCTGGAGCAACTGGCCTGTGCTGCCGTGCTCATGTGAGCGCTGCTTTCTGTAGCTGTTGCGTCCTTTCCCTTGGTTGTTGTAGAGCACATCACAAGTGATATGCTGGATTCCTGCATCTCTCTCCTGAGACGTCATGGCTTGACCTTGTATGTATGTAGCTACCGAGGCATAAAAGGTTATCTGGAACTTAATTACTAAGAAACCTTTAAACAATCTGTTTTCATGGGCTGGCGTGATGGCTCAGTGGGTAAAAGTACTTGCCACCGTAAGCCTGATGACTCCACATGGTGGAGTGAGACAGTGACTCCTCAACGTTAGCTTCTGACTCCATTCACTTGTCCTGCCTGGCACATGAATGCCCACGTGCACACTCACATGCCAGTAAATAAAAATATAAACAATATTCAAAACTGTCTTAGTGAGCAAAAAAATGTATTTAAAGGTTACTTGAAAGTTAGAATAAGAATTTTTATAGAATTTAATAAATGGATACTTTTTAATAAACGAAAGTTGAGATTTATAAACACAGTTTGAAAAATAAAGTCAGCTTTTGTCATTGAACTAACAGAAGCTGGATTTCTGTCTTGAAGACTCTCAGGATGAGTCTGACTTTCTGATGAGCTGTGATAACTGCTGTATTTGTTATACCATCAGAAATCCTCCCTGTGGCACAAAAGGACTCTTTTAATTAGAAAATATTGTTGCCACAGGGAGGTAGAAGATCGACTTGAGAAATGGGGACCTGAAAAGGAGCCCCAGTCCTAGGATTACCTGAAGGTGAAACAGATTGAGCCAGGAGGAAGACAATGCTGGTAGGTTGGCTTTTAATTTATTAAGAATGTTTATGGTATTATATTTCATTGCAGTTATTTCATCTACCTATATCCTGTTTTTATTTCAAGACTGAGAGATTCCTCCTTAAGCAGAAATCATAAGTAGTGTCTTCACCTAAGCAGTTTGCTACCCACGTTGTCCTCAGGGCCGCCTGAGCCTGGGAGGCCTTGAAGCTGCCCTCATGACCTCTCCTTCTGTTGTCCCCTCTTCCAATACACATGTTTTTCTAAGTCCTTTAAAAGTGTTTTCTTTCAATTGTCTGTTTCCTTGGGGTTGGTTGTAGAAATGGCAAAGCATGAACCTCAAAGTTAATTGAGTTTTCTTTCTGGAATCACTGAATTATAATTGTACTGTGACTAAAATGATCTAGAAAGCATTACTGGAGGAAGTCTTTAATATTTTAATATACAAGACTCATTTAGCCTGAGGCCATCAGTGGTTAAAAACCATTGCTTTTATACCACTGGAGGAGAAAGATGCTTCCGGCTACACACAGTAAGAGGCTGTCGATATAAGACCCATTCCGATTTCAGAGGTGTGGAATATGAAAAGTGCATCTTAGAATTAGTAAAATATGATATAATTATGAAGCTTCCCCAATCTCTCATTCCCAGTTACTTGGAGTTAGATATTAAAATGTCCAGTTTATGAAAAATAGGGGCAGGTTGCAAGTGTGGAAGTTGTTAGATGTGCTTTTAGACTTCTTCACTGTCTTTTAAGACAAGATGCTAAAAACCAAAGCCTTTGCTGAGTGTCATGGCTCACGCCTGTAATTCCAGCACCTGTGAGACTGAGGTAGGAGGGTCATTATTTCAAGGCCACCATGCTGTGTGTCCTTAGACCCTACCTTAGAAACAAAACAGGTGGGCTGGAGAAAAGCTCTGTGCTTAAGAGGGCTTTCTGTTCTTGCAAAGGACCTGAATTTGGTTCCCAGCACCCCCATCCAGGTGCCTCCAGCCACCTCTAACTCCAGCTCCAGATAACCTGAAGTCCTAGCCTGGCCCTGTGGGTACCCAAGTACAAGTGAGTATCACATAGACACACATAAAGGGGAAAATGACCCCAAACAGTCTGTGAGCAGAAATGAAAAGGAATTATTTTAAGTGCTATTTATATAAACATGTTTTATAGAGAAGGAATGAAAAGTATGTTAGAAAATAGGTCACTATAGAAGATTTTTTTTGTCTTTATAAAGCACTAGTAATGGGGCTGGAGAGGTGCGTCATGAATCAGAAAACAGCAGAGATGAGATTCTGTCTCAGAAACAAGATGGAAGCTGAGGACCAACACCCGAAGTTGTCTTCTGGCCTCCACCCCACTCTGGTACACATGCACACACATGAATGTGCATGCATACATGCATCATGCACATCAGGATACATACACATCATACACAGGCAGAAAGTGTTAATAAAGATAGAACTGCTAAAAGCTCTTCCAATTTCACTATAAAACAGTATTTATATTACAAACGTTATTAATATTGGAGCAGAGTAATACAGCTGTCATCTCAGACGTCTTTGTGACAAGAAAAGCTAAAGTCTGCTTATTTCGCGGAAATCCTAACACAAGTCAGGTTTATTAACTTTAGTGCTTAATGTTGTTCATGCTTTGAACCCCGTCTTTTTCTTTTCATCTTCTGTCTGGCGATGCCAAGGAAGAGAAGCTGCATGTCCCGGGTTGTGACTAAGGAGACATTCTCAGCACATTTGTAGGCAAGTCCATTGAGCCGTTAGCCCGTGCTCACTGAGGACTCGCCGTGTGCCAGGTCAGAAATGACTTTTCGTGTGGCAGACAGGAGCCTTTGCTCTCACTGGGCTCTCAGCTTTGTAGAAAAGATTAAACAAGTTAGTGCAGTTTACAGAGACATTAAACGTGGGAATTAGAGGGAGGTCAGGAAATGCCTCCACGGGAAAGTGATTTGTGAGGGGGGCTGGAGGAACGTGGCTTCTCTGAGCTGCAGAAAGAGATTCAGTGTGGGGATAAAGGGGAGTAACAGACTTTTAAAGCATCCAAGTACTGAGCTTTACTGAAGGGAAATAGAGAACTGCCTGTAAGTTTTAAGCCAATCGAAACAATGCAAATTTAGTTCGTAAAATATTGAGCACTGTAAATGAGACGGAGACAAAGAAGCACTTTCTAAGTCTCTGCCTCTTTGGGTTTGGGCTCCAGTCGTAGGCCGTGAACATGGATCATTTACTCGGGTAGTGTGACAGTGGTACATTTATTTATTGTATCACTTATTTTTTATAGGAACTTTGATATATGTGATAAAAATTATAGCCTTGAAGCAGGGCAGTACCGAAATGAACAGGGAATTGTTACACTGTTGAAATATGAAGCGGCGACGGGGCTGCGTCCCCAACACCCCGGCCGCTTGGCTAGCTCATGCCCGAAATAACAACACGCAAACTGTATTCATTTAAGAACTGCTTGGCCCATGAACTCTAACCCTTACAGGCTAATTCTCGCCCCTGGACTAGCCCATTTCTAATAATGTTTGTAAGCACCCCAAGGTGCGCTTACCGGGAAGATTCTAGCCTCTGTCCATCCTGGGAGAGTTGAGCATGGCGTCTCTGCTCCAGCAGAGCTGTCGGGTCTCTCTGCGAGCAGAGTCTGACCTCACTTCCTCTTCTGCCCAGAATTCTATTCTGTTTACTCCTCCCATCTATGTTCCAAGCCATGAGGCCAAGCAGCTGGTTTATTATAACTTAACCAATGAAATCAACAGATTGATATATGACACTCCCACATCATTACACCTTGTTTAAAATAATAGCCTCACCCTATAGAAGTGTGAATTAACCTGACTGCGTGTGTTACTAGGTCTTTCTCCCTGCTGGAACGCTGGTCTATGGAAATGAAGGGTCAATTATCCTAGAATACAGGCTTAACTCCGATAGTCTTACTTCCTGGCATGTGCAGTTGTCCTTGACATCTGACTTATATTTGTTTCCTTCCTTCCTTCCTTCCTTCCTTCCTTCCTTCCTTCCTTCCTTCCTTCCTTCCTTCCTTCCTTCCTTCCTTCTTTTTTTTGTTTTCAGACAAGGTTTCTCTGTAGCTTTGGTGCCTGTCCTGTCACTAGCTCTTGTAGACCAGGCTGGCCTCAAACTCACAGAGATCCGCCTGCCTCTGCCTCCCGAGTGCTGGATTAAGGGTGTGTGCCACCACTGCCCGGCTCTGACATTTGTCATCTTTGCTCCTAACAGATACTGTGCAGCAAATGTGCCGTGAGCCTGTCATACTGTTTTCGGAGAAGGCTAGGACTTAAGTCTGTTCTGTGTTGATGGTTAGACGCTTCATTTTATTCTGACCCCTGAAGCATTAGTTTTTTTACTGATTTGGGGTGACTTTTTCTTCCATTATTGCAGGGACACATTTCTCCGGCTATAATTTCTCAAACTTAAGAACTCTTTCTACCTTGTCTTGAAAACATCGAGAGAGGAGAGAGTGAGAGAGGAGAATTTCTTCTTGGTAGTTGAAATGGCTGGTCCATCAAATGCTAACTAGAAAAAATAGCAGCATTAGTAGTGGCAGATGGAGCTTAGGGCAGTGTGCGTGCCTGCATGTGCAAGGCGTGTTTCGGTGCTTCCTGTGGTGTTTGAGTGAGAATGACTCCCATAGGCGCGTATATCTGAATACCTGGTCCCCAGTTGGTGGAACTGTTTGGGAAGGTTTAGGAGGTGTGGCCCCCGTTGGAGAAGGTGCGTCACTAGGGTGCTTTGAGGTTTCAAAAGACTGTCACCATTCCGAGTCTGTCTGCTTCGTGGTTCCGTCTCAAGATTTGAGTGCTCACCTTGGTTCTAGTGCCATGCCTGCCTGCCTGCCACCATGGTGGTCATGGACTCCATACACCCCAAATAAATGCTTTTTTAATAAGTTGCCTTGGTCATGGTGTCTTATCACAGCAGTAGAAAAGTAATGAAAGCATTCTCCCTAAGTGCTGTTGGCCTTTGCAGGGGTAATAGCGACCATGGCAGATGTTTGCCATGATGCTTTTCTTTAAATAAAGAAGACTGGCTACAATATTTCCTTTTCAGTCCCTGCCCCAGGTTCCTGGAATAGCTGCAGGTCCTGGGCATGCCTACCGGCTCAGCTCTATTAGATGAGCGAGTATGAATACCCTACCTACTCATTTGGGGGTCTTTTGAGACCTTCCTTAAGCAAGCAGTTCTCACTTTCATGGCCTCTGTCTGTGCACAGGCACCCACCTGTTTAATAAAGCCGAGCCTATTTTCAGGGCAGGCCCACTCTTCTCTCTGTACTTGCTGTACCTCTTTGCTCTCTCTCTCACCTTGCCCTGGTGTTTTGGGGAATGCTTGTTAGCCTTTAGAATTCCTTGAGTTGCTTTTATTTTTGTATATGTTTGAGTCAGAGTCTTGGCTCCATAGCTCAATCTGGCCTGGAACTCACTATGTAGTTCATGGGTCTCAACCTCCTGCTTCAGTCTGCCTGGTTGCTAGGATTATAGACAGTTGCTAGGAGTACAGACATCTGCCACAAATCCTGGCTAAAACCAGAGATTTAAAGAATCTGTAGTAGGAGGGAATTTCAGTGATATTGTAGTCCAGTTCAAGGCTTGTGTTGAGCTAGCATTTGAGAGGGTTAAAAACTCAGTCGGTTGACTCCTGTTACAGTCTCCTTGTGTTTGTTGTAGAGTATTGCTTTGGGACCTTAGCATTTATTCCTTTTCAGAAGACTTCTATAAAACATTTTAAAAGTGAATGCTATTTAGCTGACATTATGTTGCTTGACTCCATCTGTGTAGGCAAAACATTGTAGAGGCAGGAGCGTGTGGTGCACTGTTGAATAAGCGGCGGGGCTGCATCCCTGGCACCGGCCGCCCGCATGGCTAGCTTATGCCCCGAAATAATTACACGGAAACTGTATTTTTTTAAACACTGCCTGGCCCTGCTAGTTTCAGCCTCTTATTGGCTAGCTCTTACATATTGTTCTAACCCATTTCTAATATTCTGTGTAGCCCACGAGGTGGCTTACCAGGGAGGATCTTAACCTGTGTCTGTCTGGCATGGGAGAATCATGGCGACTCCTCACTCAGCTTCTTTTTCCTAGCATTCTCTTCTGTCTACTCTGCCTACCTCATTTTCTGTCCTATGAGGGCCGAGGCAGTTTCTTTATTATTAACCAATGAAAGCAACAGCTAAGATACAAGACCCACCTCCATCAGTGCACAGGAAGCAGACAAGGACAGGAGCAAGACACCAGGAAGATCCCATCCCCAGTGGCCTACTTCCCCCAGCTAGGCCCCACCTCCTAAAGTTTCCAGAATGAACTAAGTATGATGATACATTCCTGTAATGCCACCAGTTGAGACTCTGAGGCAGGAGGATTGTAAATGGGAGGCCAGCCTAAGCTACATAGTAGGTTCCTGTTTCAAAAATCTAAGCAGAGTGATGGTGTTCAGGTACATGTCTTTACTCCCAGCACTTGGGAGGCAGAGGCTGGTAGATCTCTGAGTTCCAGGCTAGCCAGGAGTACAAAGTAAGACTATTTCAACAAAACAAAGCAAGACACCAGAAAAAAAGAAAAAAAAAGAAAGAGAAGAGGTCTAAAAAGAAAGAAAAAGTTACTACCAAGCTAAAGTTTTCAGAGCTTTCCCAGAAGAGTTCTACCCAGTGTCTGGGGACTGAGCACTCAGCATGAGAATCTGTGTGTGGTCTTTTGGATCCAAATCGTCATGGTGTGTGCTAGCTTTCTGACATTCACAGATTACTAAGTTTAAATACCCAGTGGTTCTAGGGGGAAGATTAAGAACTCTATTTAATTGTTGAAAGATGCTTTTATTAAAATCCTCCAAAATGTAAGAGTTTTCAAATGGAATGGCATGAATGTTTCTCTTTTCATTCATAATTGCCAGCTAGCAGGTAATTTTTAATATACTTAATGTCATGTTTTATTTTTAACAGACGCTTTTAAAACCCAAGTATCTTGGAAGGTGATTGGGGTGCTAAGAGATTAGCGTCTGTGAATATCTCTTTTTGTGCAAATGTTTCTTCAGGTTGGAAAAGGAGCACTTTCCTGGGAAGAAGGCAAGCACACTGTGGCGCTCTGTTTAGCACTGTGAGCATTTTCAGTCTTCTTGTGTTGTGGAGCTTGTTGGCCATAGGGTGAAGCCTATGAATCTTATTTTAGAATGTTCTAAAATCTAAAGCAAATACCTAGCATTGCAAAGGAAGTACATATCCTAAGGTGAGTTGTCAATCTGTCTTAGGTTCTCTCTGTCTCACCGTCTCTCCTTCTTTAAGATCTTTCAAGTGAGTTTTAATTGCACACAGGATGAAGTTCAGTAGGTTATTATTTTCCTCTGCAATGCTGAGAATTATACTCAGGCCCTTGCAAATGCTAAGAAAGCATTCTACAGCTGGGCCACCCCACCCCTTTGGCAGGTTCCCTCATGTCTTGGCTTCTGCCTCTCAAGTGCTGGGATTATAGACATGTGTTACTATGCTTGGGATTTCATTGGGAGCTCAAGACACTGAAATTTGCTTCCTTCATATACTTGGAACTAGTAAAAGCAAGCAAAACCAAAAGCAACCACAAAAATAAAGAAAAAAACCTTTTTTAACATACGAAGTCTCATTATTATATTGCTAGGAATAGCTCTGAGGGTTTTATATATTAACATTATTTACTCTCAGTAACACCAAGCTAACTAACTCCTCCAAGTGTAGAGCAGGTATTTAATATCAGAGGGTCAGTAGCTCAAGAGCACACCTTCAAGCATCACACTGACGAATTGTATCCTATTCCTTCTCTACACATAAAAACACACTCACTTTTTTTTTTTTTTTGAGACAGGGTTCCTCTGTGGCTTTGGAGCCTGTCCTGGATCTAGCTCTTGTAGACCAGGCTGGCCTCGAACTCACAGAGATCCGCCTGCCTCTGCCTCCCGAGTGCTGGGATTAAAGGCATGCCCCACAACCGCCCGGCTCACATTCACATTTTTAAAAGATTTATTAAGTATACAGTGTTCTGCCAGAAGAGGGCACTAGCTCTTATCACAGATGGTTGTGAACCACCATGTGGTTGCTGGGAATTGAACTCAGTACCTTTGGATGAGCAGCCAGTGCTCTTAACCTCGAGCCATCTCTCTAGCACCCTTCCCTTTAAGTCTTCTATTAATCCAGATTTTGTTGGGTGTTGGACAGGAGAGGTGTCTCAGTGGTTAAGATCATTGGCTGCTCTTCCAGCTGACCCAGGTTTGATTTTTAGCTTCTGTATAACAGCAGTTCCAGGGTATCCAAGTGCCCTTTTCTGACCTCCACAGGCATCCATACTCAGGACTTTTTAAAAAGTTTTGTTGGGTCTTGGCATATGCTAGTTGCTAGCATTTTTTCTTTTTTTCTTTTTTTTTTTTTTTCTTTTTCTTTTTGAGACATGGTTTCTTTGTATTTCTGGCTGTCCTGGAATTGGCTTTGTAGACCATTCTGGCCTTGATCTCTAGAGATTTGGCCCGACTCTGCCTGAGTGCTGGAATTAAAGGCACACGTCTCCACTGTTTGGCTCTGATTTCTTTTTAAAAGCATTTATTTTTGTTTTGAGTGTAAGCTTCATGTGTGCGTGTTAATTTGGGGACCAGAAGAGGGAATGGAGTCTCCTGGAGCAGGAGGTACAGATGGTTGTTTACTACCTGATGTGTGTGCTCAGAACCAGAGTAGGGGTCCTTTGGAAGAGCAGGGATTGCCTTAATGCAGAGCCATTTTATTCAGCCTGGCATATGCTGTTTGCTTCCTGGAACAGACTGCCTTGCGTTCTTCACTTTGTTTCGGCATTTTTATCACAGACTAGCACCTACAGCTTTTGGATAAATTAGGGTAATACAAGAGGCAGTAAATACTTTCCAACAACAATTCAAGCCACATGAGATGGTTTGCGTTTTTTGGAAATGTGTTATTAATGTCGAATGGTGAGCTGACGTGGGTCATTTGTGTAGAGGAGTAAGAAAAGTATGGTGAAGGTGAATGAGCGTGGGGGTGAGAATGTGAGTGCTGGCTTCTCCCAGTTGCTCTAAGTTAGCCAAATTGATTCTAAGTCTAGCTGTGGTTTGGTGCCATCTGCTGGTGCTTATGTGCTTTTATGGGTGTTCTTTGATGCCAACAATGGCAGAGGGGAAACACAGTTTTTTCTTTTTGTTCTGGGACAGGGTCTCGTGTAGCTCAGGCTGACCTCAGACTTGCAGTGTAGTAGAGGGTTATTTAAACTCCGCCCCTCCCTTGCTTTTCGCCTCTCAGTGTGGAGCTGTTTGGTGCTCTGATTCTAGGATCCTCTCTCCCTCAATACCAACTTCTATGGGCGAAGCTGTAATCGCTGTAACTTGGGAGGCTGAGGCAGAAGGATTGTGAATTCAAGACCAGCTTGGGCTACATAGTGAGAGCTTGTCTTGAAGAACAAACCTCACTGTCACTCAGTTTCCTTCTAGAGAACAGCAGTGTTTCTGACTAACCTTTGTGTTCTTCGTACCACGTGTCGTTCTGACACCTCGTAGAGCACAGATGTTTTGTGAGTGGTTTTCAGACAGGCAAAGGACTGTCTGTGGACAGTACCAGTGCAGTCCAGTCCCCTCTCAAATATTCTCAGACAGATGGTTGACTTCAAGGATGTGGAACTTGTTGGATTCAAATAGAACAGATGAAGCAGACTTATGTGAATTCATGTATTTATGGAGTTTTACCCAGCTGTATTGTGCTCGCATTTATTTGATTAAATTTGTATGATCTGCTCCATAAAGTCACAATAGATGATTTTTTTAATTATTGAGGAGAGGTCATGAACCAGAGCAGCGCACTGAGAAGTCTGTGGCTTATCCAGAGACTGACCAGCCATGCAGCTGCAGTGCAGCTACTCAGCCGCTGCAGCAAGTGTGGCTATAGAGAAGGCTAGAAGGGACTCCAGTCATCCAGCGTAAGTAAAACAGACGGAGGAGCTTCGACACACTGCGAGCGGCAGCACATGCCTGTGGTCTCCATCAGGAGGGTGAAGCAGTGTGGGCTGTAGCACGGGATCATGTCTCTAAACAGGAAACAAACAAACAAACAAACATAGCTTGTAAGATACTGAGTTGTAGGTTTGATAAGGGGATAAATTAAACTTCATTCAACCTTACAAATGTAGAAAATGATGGATATTGAAATCACAAATCAGTATAATAGAAGTTTAAAACATGTTAAGGTAATGACGTGAATTAAACACATTTGTTATTTATAATAGGCTCAACAAATGTAGACCAGATAGTAGAAACAGGAGACAAATAACAGAAAAAAATAAAATTTATTAAATGGATAAACATTTCGCTAGAAAAATAGTAACTGAAGGAAGCGGCAGTGATAAAGAGACTTTATCACGAATATCTTTAAACAGGTGCGAGGAACAGTTCGGAAGTATAATCATTAACTTATGCATCTACTAACACAGCTGTGCAGTAGAAAGAGCAAAACCAAGTTGTAAGCAAAGTTGCTTTACTAGGACTTTGGAGACTGGAGAGATAGTCCAGCATGTTAGGAACATTTACTGCTTTTTCCAGAGGTTCCGAGTTCAGTTTCCAACATGGTTCCACTTCAGGTGGCTCACAACTGGCTGTAACCCCCGCTCTAGGGGGATCTGACACCTCTTGTGGTCTCGACAGAAACCCACACTCATACAGAATACACTTCCACAGACAGATGGATTTTTTTAAAAAAGAAAAATCTGGACAGTGGTGGTGGCACACACCTTATATCCCAGCACTTGGGGCACAGAGGCAGACGGATCACTGAGTTTGAGACCAGCCTGGTCTACAGAGTGAGTTCCAGGACAGCCAGGTATCCTGTCTCAAAAACAGAAAAAGAGAGAGAGAGAGAGAGAGAGAGAGAGAGAGAGAGAGAGAGAGAGAAATCTTTAAAAGTAAAAGAATTTGGGGCTGTTGAGATGGTCACTGGTAAAGGTGCTTACCACCAAGCCTGGAAACCGGGACCTGCATGGTGGAAATAGAGAACCCCTGCAAGTTGACCTCTGACCTCCACAAGTGTACCGTGTCATAAACATGGTTACACGAGTACATAGAAACACACAATAAAATGAATATGACAAAAAAGGACAAACAGAACCTACTGGAAAATACTGTAGCTCTAAATTTATTTCTTGGGTTCAGTACTTAAAAGTACGTCTTGTTCTTGTAGAACTCCAAGGTTCAGTTTCCAGCTCCCAGATGGAGACTCAACCCATCCATAACTATTGTTCCAGGGCATCAGATGCCCCCTTCTGACCCCAGCACAACCCAGGCATGCAGTCAAAACATACACAGAAAAATAAAAAATATCTAAAACATATTTTTGAAAATAGAAAAGATTAATATAAAGAGCATATGTTCATACCTAGATGCTAATAAAGGAATAATAGAATAAAACTAAATAAAGTAACCTGAGGGAACCAATTACAGGTTTGTTTCCTTCCTTCTTTCTTTTCTTGTTGGCATGGGGTCTCATGTAGCTTAGGTTGGCCTCAAGCTTTATATATAATTGAGTCTGATCTTGAATTCCTGATCTTCCCTGCCTTGTACCTTCTTTAAGTCCTGGAATTACAAGATATGTGAAACCTTAAAACCAAATAAAGATAAAAGCAACAACATCAAAATCAATGAAAGACCTGATGCCAGCGGCGCACACCTTTAATCCCAGCACTCGGGAGGCAGAGGTAGGCGGGTCTCTGTGAGGTGGAGGACAGCCTGGTCTACAGAGTGAGTTCCAGGACAGGCTCCAAAACCACAGAGAAACCCTGTCTCGAAAAACCAAAAAAGGAAAAAAAAAAAAACCCACAACAACAACAAAAACAACAACAAAAAACAAGATCAGGCTACTGCTAAGGAATTGTAAACTTATAAGATAGATAATGCTAAAAATTTAGGGAACTGTGGGGGCAGGAGGAAGGACTAACCATTAAATATTCCTATAGAAAAGACTGACGCTGTCCTGCATGGCTGATAGTGCTGTTCCTAGAGCCTTGGTTCTCCAAACAAAAGTTTCTAATCAGGTGTGGCTACCTCTGAGTGAGTTGTTGGTTAGGATCCCAGAGTCCCCTAAAACAAAACTGACTCTTGCCCTTCCTCTCGCCTACCTGCCTGAGCTAGGTCGAAAGAGCCTGTTGCTGAAAACTATTCTTGGGTTGCAAGACCTGGCGAAAAGCCGGGACTGAGTTAGGAACTTCCTGTCTGCTGCCTCGCTTCCATAGTGTGGGACAGCACCATGCAGGCCGCTTCACCATGCAAGCTGCTGCGGGAGAAAAGGCAGCAGTAGTTGTACATAGACGTGAGTGCCATGAAACTCCCAAACCAACCTACTAGGCAAGGTTTCTCCACTTTTCTCTGCTTGGATTTGAGGCTGGTGACACAAGAGGGGGCCTTGTCAAAACTCATCAAAAATGCATGGCTGGGGAAGGGATCTTATTACTATTTTTTAAATATCTTAGGAGTGTCTGGGTTATACCCATAGGTAAATGTTACCCTGCCTTTTAATGAGAGAAACTTCTCTTTGCTGAGAAGAGTAGAGACCCATAGCTCTCTGGGTGTTGAGAGTAAGGGATGGATGAGTGGTCATTGCTATCACCACCCTTGAGGCTCAGGAAACACTTTGGAATTTGAGGTAGGAAGAATGTAAGAGCCGGAAGACAAGGAAGAAGGATGTGTGCAAATGCCACCTTGGGCGTGACACAGCCTTCGATGTCTTACACTCACAAAAGATGCAGTTACCTGTTAGGAGCTGCACGACTAGACTTACCAACAGGAAGGTGTGGTGGGGGATGGGCTCACGGGTCCTTGCCCTCTCTCCAGGTTGAACTACTGGCTGCTGAAACATTCTAGGAGGGGGAGTCATTGCTTTGAACTGTGTGCCTGTTGGTGAGCCCACCAAGTTCCAGTGGATAGTTTCAAACCCCTGATCACATAGATCATGAAATTCAGTGCTCCACAAAACAAAACCACCAAAACCATTAATATGGGAAGGGATTTTTAAGAAGGGGGGTAACAGCAGTGAAAAGGGAGAGTAATTAGAACACAATTTATACACGGATGAAATGTTGAGAAATAAGAAAATAACTGCTAGAAGTTTTTGAAGTGAAATTAGGGCTGTGAGATGGTTCAGCGGGTAAAAGCACATGCTGTCAAGCTTGTAACCTGGGTTCACTCCCTGAAACCCACAGAGCGGGAGGAGTGTGCTGAGTTCCAGCACGTGTTCTCTGACCTCTACATATGTGCTGTGGCGCGTGCCTGACTCTCCCTCCCCACAATAAAGTTTTTAAAATGTAGTAAAGAGAAGATAGTTTCCGAGGACACTCTTCCCTGATCGTAGGTTAAAGGAAAAATGCCCGTGTAACAATTTCAATAGACCCAACACTCATCCGTTAAAATTGGTGTCTACTAAGGGTAAAGACTTAATTGGAACCTCATGAGGGACATTATTAAAGATGTACAGTAAACTGGGCATGGTGGCTCATGATTGTAGTCTCAGCACTTGGGAAGCAAGTCTCAAGTTCAAGGCAGCCTGGGCTTATACAGAAAGACTTTCTCAAAAAAACAACTTATAGTAAATATCATTTGGTAGAGAAAAGGATGCCAACACAAGCATTATTGCTACAACAGACAGAGTGTTGTGGGGATTCATTCTCCCAATAGTGAGCAGGTACTGGCGTTAGGGCATGGCTTTTGTCTGTGGCTGTGATCCTCATAAGGAAGAGGGTGGCGGTCAGAGATTGCTACTTGCACTCACCCCAGGGCAGAAGGAAGACCTTGACAGCTCTCTACCTTATTTTTTATTTATTTATTTATTTTTAGTTTTTCAAGACAGGGTTTCTCTGTGGCCTTGGAGCCTGTCCTGACACTAGCTCTTGTAGACCAGGCTGGCCTCGAACTCACAGAAATGCGCCCTACCTTATTGTAATTCATGAGTGTTTCCTAATCAATCTTTGATATCTTTTTATCCGCCTACATTTGGTGCTAAGAGATCACGTCTGCAGACAAAAGCCATGCCCTAAGGCCGATACCCCAAAGCTATTGGCAGAATGAATTCCCACAGCATATAGAGGGGTGCTTTATTTTAGTGTGGGTTTCTGTTGCTGTGATACAACAACACCTTGACCATGAGCAAAAGCAACTTGTGTAGGCAAGGGCTTACTTCAGCTTACACTGCCAGGTAACAAGCATCACTGAGGGAAGTGAGGGCAGGGTCTCAAACAGGGCAGGAACGTGGAGGCAGGAACCGAAGTAGAGACATGGAGGGGCCCTGCTTGTTGGCTTGCTTCCTATAGCTTGCTTAGCTTGTTTCCTTATTTACCCCCAGGACCACCTGCCCATTGTGGCACACCTACAGTGGTTTAGGCCACATCACTTGCGGATTAAGAAGATGTCCTACAGGTGTGTCCACAGGCCAGTCTGGTGGGGGTATTTTCTCAGTCGCTATCTCTTCCGGAAGTGTGTTAAGTTGTGTTAAACTAGCCAGCCGAGAAAGAAAGTCTTGATGACGGAAGAGAATAAGTAGGGTTGAAGTGTGGCTCAGCCGTAACATGCTTGCCTCGCATATACAGAGCTTTGAGTTCAATTCCTAGTACCGCATAGATTCATTAAAGGGTTTAGAGAAAAAAAAAAAACTGTTATTCTTTGCAAATGGGTTAGCACTTCAAATCTAAAAGACTACTACTCGTATACACGGTTAAAGTCGCTATGAAAGTTCATCAAACAAAGATGAAGGATTTACCAGGGCTGCTGTGTACAGCCACAGTGGTCAGTAAGAAAAAGACATAATCTCATGGTAAAATCCAAATCAAATAGAAAATTTTTCATTAGGTACCTAATGAAATAAATCGACTGTACATGTGACCTGTTTACCACATTAATGTCTCTCTTTGTAAACCTAACTGGATCAAAGTTATTTATTCTTTTAAATCTTTTTAATTCAAAAATACATAAGAAAACTGATGATGATAAATCTGGTCTTCCTTCTCCAGTCAGAATCCTTGCAGATTTGCTTTTGGCAGAATTTGACAAACTCTTTAAAATATGGATCTCAATAGAGTCCAAACCAGTGGTTATCAACCTGTGGGTCATGACCCCTCTGACAATATCCCCCAGAATATTTGTATTACAATTCATAGCAGTAGCAAAACTTCAGTTATAAAATAGCAATGAAAATTTTATGGTTGGGGTCAGCACAACATGAAGAACTGTATTAAAGGGTCGCAGCATGAGGAAGGCTGAGAACCACTGCTCTAGACAACTCTGAAAGAACAAAGGTGTGGACTTGTCCTGCCCTCAAAGAAGGGCCAGGAGGAAGGGTGTGTGCTACGCATTCCTGAGGCCCTGGATTTAGCCCCAGAAGGAAAGCAATGGAGGGAGAAAAGGATCTGAAGCTGTAGGAAATATAAAGTACAGGCCTGGCGGGTTATACCGGTCATCTCAGTACTTGGGAAGTCCGGCAAATTCAAGGTTTAGAGCTATGTAGAGAATTGTTCTCAACCTTCCTAATGCCGTAACCCTTTAACATAGTTACTTAGGTTGTGCTGATCCCCAACCATAAAATTATTTTTGTTACTGCCCCAAAGCTGTAATTTTTCTACTGTTATGAACTGTAAATACCTGATATGTAGGATAGCTAATATGTGACCCCTGTGAAAGTGTTGTTTGGGGGGTGGTTCTCCAAAGGGGCCATGTATCTCATGGGTTGAGAACTGCTGATACAGAGAGTTCTTAGAAGAGAGGACCTGGAGAGATGGCTCAGCAGTTAAGAGCCCTACTCTTCCAGAGGACCAGGGCTCCAAGCCCAACATTCACATGGTGGTTCCCAACTATCTGTAACTGAAGTTCTAGGGGATCCAGCACCCTCTCCTGGGGCTGCAGATACATGCCTTGCATTTGGTACATTCATTTGGTACATTGACTTACATTCAGGCAAAATACTCATACATATATATTTTTTTTTTTACTCATGTATTTCAGCATGTTTATTCCCTGGTACTTAACAAGGAAGAAATTGGAGGATTTCAGAAGGGATGGAATGAAGGGATAAAGAGGAAAAGTGATGTAATATCTTTTAATTAACAACTTATGGAAATAACTTTTAAATAAAAAAGAGGCATTAGAGAGATGGATCAGCAATTCAGAACACCGAGTGTTGTTACAGTGGACTCGCATTCCTTTTCCAGAACCCACATGGTAGCTCACCATTTGCTGTAACTGCAGTCCCACATATCTGCCTTGTTCTGGCCTCTGTAGTTACTGTGTACAGACACATACAGCCAAAATGCCATGTAATTAATAGTTTTTAAATTAGATTAAGAAAAGAATAAAATTTTTTACATATAAAATTTTTAAGTGGAGTAATTTTGAACTATTTTTTTAGAAAATAAATCAGGCCCAGTGGTGTTGGCAGAGGTGGAGGCAGAGGCAGGTGAGTTCTAGGCCAGCCTGGGTTACAGACTGAGTTCCAGGATGGCCAGGGCTACACAGAGAAACCCTATATTGTAAGACCAAAAAATAAAAAAATAAATTAAAAATGTATTAAATTGTTATTTATTTAATTAAAAATCAATTGACAGGACTGCAGTGCTGACATGTTATCTTCAAAAGATCCATCGAGCAGAGCAGAGAACCTAGAAACCCCCACACAGGTACATAGAGTCAGTGCTGCAAAACAAAGGAGAGGCTGGGTGCTGGTGGTGTAGGCCCACGTGGGAGGCAGAGGCAGAGGCAGGCAGAGGGAGGCAGATCTCTGAGTTCAAGGCCAGCCTGCTCTACGGAGAGACAGCCAGTACCTCTCAGTTCTTTGTGTCTAACTCCCATGGAAGCATCCAGTTTAATTTGATTAGTGTATTCTTCTGTTTATACCTGATTATATATATATATATATCCTGAGTAAAGAATATCTGTTTCCTATATCTTTTAGCAAGCACTGTTCTTAATATGCACGCACGTTACTCAGCATACACGTTACCAGTTACTTCAAGCTATTGCTGTGATAAGTCATGTTTCCCCCTTTATGGATATGCTCAAATCTTGACCCCACTGCAGTCTGAGAATGAATGCCACTGTCATTGTTCTTTGTTCTGTCTTTGGGAGGTTTTTAACTTTTGCATGTATACTCATACATGATTTTATTTTCTCACATTGTCCTTAAGTAGGTTTAGAATCAAGACTACAATGGGCTCAAAAATAATACATGTGGCTTTCACATATTTTTCCCATTTTCAGCAACAACTAAAATTGAGAACTTTGTAGTACTAAAAGGTATTCAAGTTTGGAATTTTTTGAGTAGAGAAGATTTGGACAACATTCTAAGTTCTTCACTATGTTGTGGAACTTTGCCATTTCAGCTTTATGCGTGTGTTTATTTTCTAGTGATTTACAGACTTTATTTAGGTGCCACATTTTATTAGCATAAAGTTTCATAAAAACATATTATTGTACTGGTGGGTATTATCTATTCAGTATTCTGTATACATACAATCAGTTCATACTATATATTTTTTTCTCTTAGGATCCTTGGTGAGTTTTTCCAAAATCATCTTTTGGCTTTATGAACCTTCTTTTTTTAAACATTCTTCAAATTTGAATTATTTCATTCTTTTCTGTCATTATTTCCTTTTTTTTTTCTTTGATCTACTCTTTTTTTTCTGTCTTTCTTAATTGAATGCTTAGTTTATTTATTCTTGGTGTTTTGAGGTAGCATCTCTCTTCATAGCCCTGATTGTCTTGGTTCTCACCATTTCGGCCAGGCTGACCTCAAACTCCAGAGCTGGTGTTAACTGCACAGCACAAGTCTCTGCAGCCTATTCGTTTCTCTATGTTTAAGCTGATTTCCTGACTGTTCAGTATTCAGCTGTGCCACACAGAGCTTGACATTTTGCATTTTATAATTCATTTCTGAATATTTCTTTAAAAATGTTTAACTTTGTGTGTGTGTAACACACAGGCAAGTGTGTGAATTCAGTTCAGCTTTATCAAATGAGTCATCTTTGCCAGACCCTAAATATTTCTTAATTCTTCTGTAATTTACTTTTGTTTCTGAAATATTATTTAGTATATCTTGTATGGGAAAATAGGTATAATTTGACTTCAGAAATCAATAGGATGACCAATTTGAGTTATCTACCAAACAGCAGGCTGACAGAAGCTATCTGAGACATATGTGTTACAATCTAGACCATGTCAACATTTTCAGACCAGAAAAGACAGCGTAGCCTACCAAGCCAGGGCCAGGCCTTTGACAGGACTCGTCTCAAAAGAATAACAGGAGTCTCCTGGGGAAAACCCCCACGTTGACTCCCAGCGCCCGCGCCTGTTATTCCAGTGCTCAGTAGGTGGGGGCAGGAGAGTGGGAGCTCAAGTGCACCCTCAACTACAAGGCACGTCTGTAGCTGGCAGGAGATAGTGAGGCTCTAGGTTCAGGCACTGACACTGCAGAGCAAATGAAGAAAAAACATCAAACTTTCTTTGAGAAAAGGGAACTGGAGTAGAGAGGTGACTCAGCCTTTAGAGCTTGCCCTGCTCTTCCAGGTTCCAAGTTCAATTCCTAGAAACCATGTCAGGTGTTCAGTCCCGCCTGCGATTCCTGGGGAATCCAGCTCCCCTAGCCTCTTTGAACACCTGTTCTTATGTGCACATACTACACAGAGACACACATACAATTTAAAATAATAAAAAGAAATCATTCAAAACTGTAAAGAGGGGACAGTTTTGTCTAACAGGAGAAATTTGATGGATACAGTTGGGTAAACGCATGCACTGAAATGCTCTGTAGAACTCACAAAGCACACGGCTGTACTTCCTTTACTTCAGGAGCGTTGTGTGCAGTTCCTTCATGAAAAAAGTATACGTAATATAATGACATTTATCTCACCAAAGAGAATGAGACAATATGCCACTCAAGAATGTTCACACAAGGGGCTGGAGAGATGGCTCAGTGGTTAAGAACATTGCCTGCTCTTCCAAAGGTCCTGAGTTCAATTCCCAGCAACCACATGGTGGCTCACAACCATCTGTAATGAGGTCTGGTGCCTTCTTCTGGCCTGCAGACATACACACAGACAGAATATTGTATACATAATAAATAAATATTAAAAAAGAATGTTCACACAAGCACATACACTCATGCAACAGTAGAAAGATTTGATGTGAAGAATAAATGTTCTATCAGAAGAATAGAATGGTTTTAACCCACCCTCCTCCTGCTAGTTTTAATTAGTTAACAATCTCTCTCCCAACTTAGCATTTTAAAGTTCCAAATATCTACCATCCCACACAGTTTTTGAGGTTAAAGGTTATGGTGTGGCTTAGGTGCATGGCCCTGGCTCAGGGTCTTCGATGAGGCGGCCTGCAGTCTTGTCAGTTGGGTTAGTCATCTCTAGACTTGGGTAGGACTGGAGAGTGTCTCCCAGATAGCTAACTCACTTTACAGTTGCTGGTGGGTGCCATTGTTCCTGTCCCCTGCTCTGGCTCCTTAAGCCCGCCAAGGTTATTTATAATGCAGTATTTGGCTTCCTTCTAGGGTCTGTGGCTTGAGCTTCATTCTGTTTAGCAGCGAGGAGTTGAGTCCAGTGAGAGGCAGAGTAGGCTACACCTCTTTAAGAAGGAGCTTTAAGACAGAAATTGTATGAGAAAATTAATGTGACAGCAAAGTAGGGATGTTCCTTTCATTCCTGATGAGTGGTGCAGAGGAAAGGCACTGGGTTCAAATCCTGACCCTTTCATAACCAACTGTTCTTTAAGCAAGGACCCTTAAATGCTTCATCAGTGAAATGAATGTAATAGTAATAACTGTTGTCTAGGGATGTGGACAGAATACATAAAAAGAAATAAGGGAAAGTATTTAGCATGCAGGCTTTTATTTGGTAAGTAGTAAGATCTGGTATTTACCTTTTTTCCTTCTCTGCTGGGACATATAAGTAATTTTCAGACAGTATTGTCTTTCTGTAGTTTGATTAGCAGAATTGAGTTATTTTAAGGTAGCTACCATGTATACTTAGTGAAAATCCCGCTTATAACTGTTTGATCTTGGGGACTTGAAAACTGCAGATTAGTGTTTCTACATACACACAGGTATACATATTAGATGCTTGGTAAACACCATAATGCCAATTTGTGCCAGTAGATATTCTACTAGCAGCCTATTCTTCTTGTTATTCTCTGTAAAGTATTGGTGACCTTTGAAAGCCTGTTTTAGGCAAGGCAGACTTGCCCTAAACTTGGGAATTCTGCTTCAGAGATATCTAAAATACAGTAAGGTAAAAGTGTGTCAGACTTCAAACTAATCCTATATTGAGAATACTGTTTCATTGTTTTTAAGACACGTTGACTTATCACCTACACACACACACACACACACACACACACACACACACACACACACGCACACCCCTTTGGTTCCCGTTAGGTACTCAATAGAATAGATGGAAAATGTGTTACTGGAGTAGAAATTCTGATTTGTTGCCAGGTGGTGGCGGCGCACGCCTTTAATCCAGCACTTGGGAGGCAGAGACAGGTGGATCTCTGTGAGTTCGAGGCAAGCCTGGTCTACAAGAGCTAGTTCTAGGACAGGCTCCAAAGCTACAGAGAAACCCTGTCTCGAAAAACCAAAACCAAAACAACAACAAAAATTCTGATTTGTTACCTGTTACAATGGTCTGCCTACAGTCAGCAAATTGCCTTTTAGTATTCTTTACTGTTCCAGATACAGAAACTATTAAAGATGCTGCCTATCGATGGGAGATCCTTATTTCAAACTGATAGCAATGAAAAAGAAAAGCTAGCAGTTAGCTGACTCCTTTTGTTCTATGCAGAGCAGTTTTAAGTAAACCCATCTGATGCTGCAGTGGTGCTGGGTAAACCATCTTGTATTATATTACTGTTGAAAATAACTTTATCTATAAGCAGCTAGCTCAGATAAAATTTGTAACCCTATCATTACAGATAATTATTTATTCAATAACAGGGCAGAGAACCCTGATTGCTTTTTGGGCTGACGAGGGAGGGGGACTTGATTGGGGGAGGGGGAGGTAAAGGGGAGGCGGCGGTGGGGAAGAGACAGAAATCTTTAATAAATAAATAAATAAATTAAAAAAATAAAAAAAATTATTTATTCAATAAATTGTTATCGAATGCAAAATCCACTGAATGTGCATTTTATTGTGGTGAACAACTTCAGGGTAACATTTTGTGTTTATGTTTAGAAATTCTGAACCAACAAGGCATTTTGATTAGATCTTAGTTGGCATTTTATTTGGTCTGACCCCCTACTATCCACTAATTTCTGGTCACTCATTGGCTGCACATTTCTCTTCCCTGTTGCTGTCTTTGTAAGGTCAGTTTCTAGCAAACGGATTTTTTCTAAAAGATGGCTTAAGATATCTTTAAGATATGAACGAATATGTTCATTTGTCCACGTGAACCAAATAAAAGTGAGGGTACACGACCAGCAAAGTGGGCGACTCTAATCCAGTGTCCTCGAGGCTGGCCGGCTGCTCTGCTGTTTACTAATAATACCTGTCTAGTGTACTCTGACTTCTTCAGAGAAGAGGACCAAGTCGTCTTTGGAAGTAGTTGGAGACTCCTGACTTCCTTAGTGATGTTTTTAGAATATTTTCTAGGTACGAGTTTTTAAAGGGCACTTCTTTGGAATGAACTGATTGTATGTTGCATAAGCTCTGGAGGGGCCAAAACAAGTTAAAAAGCCACTTTCATGTACAGCTGCGGGACTAGGTATTAGGTCGCTTCTAGGAAGAAAAATTTGATTCATGGCTCTTTTCCAGAGGGGACATTTGCAGACTTCGCTTCCGCACAACGTGAAGCGCGCCTCTTCCTGCCGAGGCCCGCGTCCCCGAGGGCGGCCTGCGGCTGCCCAGCCTCAGGTGTCCGTGCAGCCGCTAGCTGCCGGCGCCCGGGACTTCCTGTCTGGGCGCGGGGCGGAAGGATCGCGTTGCCAGCCGGGTCCGCCGCCGCCCCTGCCGTTAGGTGGTGGGGCTGCTCAGCCCGGCGGCGGGAGGCGGGCCGGCCGCCGCTTCCTGTCGGAGGACGCGCAAGGATCCGGGCGTCGGAGTGTGTGCGAGTGCGTGAGTGTGTGCCGCCCGCACGGCGTGTGTCTCCGGCCGCGGGTTCCGCCTTCTCCCCTGTCGCCGCTGCTCAGGGTGTAAGTCAATGTGAAGCAGCAGTTCCAGCCCCGGGATAAACATGGCGACGTCTCTGCATGAGGGACCCACGAACCAGCTGGATCTGCTCATCCGGGCGGGTAAGCGCAGGGGAACTTTTCTCCGGTGCATCGGTGCAGCGGACAAGGGGGCGCCCGGCAGGCGGGGAGCGTCCCCCGGGGCGGTCAGCGCCCGGGTCCGGTGTCCGCCTCCGTCAGCGGGGCGGCCGCGGAGAGGGGGGAGTGAATGAAGTAATGGAGGCGACAAATCAGGAAGTGATCACCTTGGAGAGTAACCTGCCTCGGATCCCGGCTGTCGCTCCGGGCAGCGCGGCGGCGGCCGGGCACGGAGCCGCGGCTAAGTTGGGGAGTCGGCGCGGGCGAGTTGCGCGCTTCACCCCAGTTGCCGGGGAACCAGGAAGTGAGCGGGGCTGTTGTCCCCGCCGCCTGCCACGCTGTCCGGCCGAGAGGCCGCCCCTGCCCGCGGCTGGGGGCGCTGGCCGCCCGCCGCCCTCGCCTCACACTTCACACAGCCGCCACTTCCGCATGGACGCCGCAGCCCCGGGAGCTACCCGCCAAAACGCGCCCGGCCTCCTGCCTCAGCCCCCCCGGAGCAGCCCCGGAGTAACGGTCTTGAGGCCACTTCCCGGTGCCGAGCGGGACGCCGAGCCGGCGCCTCCCTGGCCCGGCTAACGGCGGCGGAGCACAAACTAGGCTGCTGCCCTTCCGTCCCTCGTGGGGCGGGTGTTTGAGGGGGACGGGAAGGACACGGGGTGTATTCCGCGCAGCCGACCCGGGGCTTTGGGACAGCGAGGGGGAACGTTTATTTTTGTCAACAGTGGGTGCGAGCGAGGTGCAGGGCGGGCGGGAGGGCGTCCTGGCCCCGGGGAAGTCTGGGCTCGGAATTGCCCCCTTTCCCCTCCCCCCCAAACCTCCCACCATAGCGGAAGCGCCTGGGAGAGGACAGAACGCGCGCGATTGACAGGCCCGCGGTTCCAATCTGCGCTCCGAGATGTTCCAAATAAGAACGTTGATTTCTGGGGGCGGGACCATGGGCCCGAGCCGGGCCAATGAAGATTGGGCGGGAGTGTAGCTGACAATGTACGCATGGAATTGGAGGGAAGAGGAGTGTAAACACGGAAGTGGCCGCGGGGGTGGGGGATGTGCTGCGCCACTGCTGCAGCGGAAGGGCACGGACTTAAGTTACATAGAAAAAGCAGCTTTACTTGCTAGCAGACAGCGCAGCGAGGGCCCCAGGTCGATGTGGCACTGCTTGAACACTGTTGCTTACTGAAATAAGAAGCGCACGCGGTCTTTTCTTTGGTTCTGTTTCGTATCATCGATGTGGAATCGGAAGATGGGAAATAGTCACCCCACAGCTCTGCTGTAAAAGATCTGAACAGTCTTCTCCATCTATTGTTTTTAGGTAGGGATCTTGAAATCAATAATTTGGCTAACAAAGCACACTCAGTTCGATTGGGGAGAAAAATCAATATATATTTATCCCTAAATTTAGCAGAACTATAAATTCAAATAAAAGCTGGACTAATAGAAACATATGTATTGTAGAATACATGACGGTGGGTGTGTTTAGTCTGTGGCGTATTTTACACCTTTCAGAAATCCCTATGGAAATCACAACTTACTGAGTAGCATTTAAATACCATTTTTGGATAAGAATTTTTATTGAATGAGAGGCAGAACACAATGAGAATTTAGATCTCATTGTTCAGTCCATTGATCATTATGAGTGTACGTTTTCATGTCGGCGTAGTGGTGTTTTGGGTGTTGAGTGTGTATAGTTGAAGAGATTTCTGGGCTGGAGAAGTGCTCATTGGTTAAGACCACTTGTTGCTATTGCGGAGGTCCTGGGTTTAGATATCAGCACCCACGTTCACAACCATCTGGAACTCCAGTTCCAGGGGCTGCAAACCCCTCTTCTCAAGTCCATGAACACCAGGCACACATGGTGCACATAAATCCAGGCAGAGTTTAATAAATAAACCTAAAGATGTTATTTCCAGAGTGTGTGAATACTTGAGAGAGAACATAGCAGTTTCTTCACTCTAGAGGTAGAGGACTCGAGTCTCCAAGTCGAAGGTTTCTTCCTGTGAGCTTTTGGAATTACCAGTAAAACTGGGAAGTGCATATTACATAGTCTTTGGAAATAAATGTTTTTATCTTTTTATAGGCGTTCTGGTTTTGTGGTGCCAGGGATCTTTGCCAGGACCTCCGGCTTGCGGGGCAAATGCTCACCATGGAGCTGCACCACCCCCGATGCGATTTTCTAAGAGTTTGGATGCCATTTTCCAGATGATTGCTTTTTGACTACTCCTTACAGAAATCATACAACTAAGGGGTTTAGAAATCACAATTTGCTATGAAAGATTTTTTTATGCATAGTTATTTTATTTCTCCTTTCAGTGCTCATGTAATCTGAAGGTCCCTACCGACTTTTAGAAGGAAACTTGGGAGGACTTGCTGATATACTCAGAGTTAGTCCAGTTAGTTAAAAACTGGAGAAGGAAATAGGAATTTAAAAAAAATTATTTTTATGGTTTTGAATTTTTTATTGCTGACAGTTTAATGGCACATGTAGAGTTATGCTTTCAGTATTTTTTTTGTTTGTTTTTATTTTTGAAACAAAAGTCTCACTTCAGGCTGTCCTCAAACGTTCCATATTGCTAAGGCTGGCCTTGATCCCTTGCCTCAGCCTCCTGAATGCTAGAATTAGAGGCCTGTCATGAGGGATTAAGCATGTACTCTGCCAACTGAGCTACATCCCCAACCCCAGTATGTGTGCATTTTGTGAGTAAATGGATGTAATGATCTCTTTATCTCCTTGAAAGAAGTCATCAGATTTAAGCAAACAGATGAAAATCTATATAATGTACAAATAAGGTAGCTATAATGATTGCAGTAATTACCTGATGTTCATGTAAAATGAGTGACACTTGGGAAGAACTTAGAGAACAAATAAACTTTTGACTTGAATAATGTTAGTGTAACTTGTTTCTAAGCAACTATAGATCCCTTAATAGGATCACTGCTATATCACTACAGGGTATACATTGCTTTTACCTTCCTTGTGTATAACTTAAGCATTACACATAATAGTCCTTCAGTTATTAATATTTATGCTATTAGGAGTTTGAGTGGATGAAATAAACAAACTTGTAACTAATCTGTGTTATTTTAAAATTAAAAATGTTTTGTAGTCAAGACTTAGTATTCTTACTAAATTTGTATTTGGGTGGGCATGGTTGATACCTTCCTTAATCAGAGCGCTGAGGAGACGGGTAGGCAGGATAGCCAGTGCTATGTACTCAGAAACTTGCTTAGGGAATCAAGGGTTGACGTTCTCTAGTTCGCTGTGGACAAACATATATCCTAGTTAACCTTAATCTTAAGCTCTTTAGCACTTGACTAGACGATCTCTGAGGACTTCTAAAGCTCCAGAATTACGAGTGGTCCAACACATTTAATGCAAAGGTGAAGAAGATGTGAGACTCGCTTTTAAAAGAAATTTTAGGAAATATACCATGTGAGTATATCATAGAGGTTAACTTCTTTTAGCCAGCATTTGGAAACTTACAATAAGTATTTGTTGTAGTTTAATACTTCAGACTCAGTTCTGGTATATGAGTGTGTGTGTGTGTGTGTGTGTGTGTGTGTGTGTGTGTGCGCGCACGTAGATTAATAAGGGAAAAACAATTGCCTGGGATTATTACGTTCTTAATAATTTAGGAAATTATGAACAAAATAACGTATGCACTGGCTCGATTCAGGATATTTTTAGTTTACTTATTTTTTAAGATTTATTATGTATACAATGTTCCTCCTGCATGTACTCCTCTATGCCAGAAGAGGGCACCATAACCTCATTACAGATGGTTATGAGCCATCATGTGATTGCTGGGAATTGAACTCAGGACCTCTGTAAGAACAGCCAGTGTTCTTAACCTCTGAACTATCTCTCCAGCCCGAGATTTTTAGTTTAAAAGATTCTTCTCTGAAGTGTGCAGTCCTTGACTGCTCCTCTACCTGTTTTATCCTTTCCTTCTCCATTTTCTTTTTTTGTTTTAAGACAAGGTCTCACTATTTAGCCAAGGCTGTCCTGGAACTCAGAATGTAGATAAGACTGGCCTCAAAGTCAACAGAGATCCCTCTGCCTTTGCTTCCTGAATGCTGGCATTAATTTCCTTTTCCTTTTCCTTTTGAGAAGGTCATCAGGGTTTTCTCTGCATTTTTTCCCCCCATAAGACTGTAGTTCTGACTGTCCTGGAACTCACTCTGTAGACCATGCTGGCCTTGAACTTGATATCTGCCTGCCTCTGCTTCCTGGAGAATGCTGGCATAAAAGGCGTGCACCACGACCACCTGGCAACAGTGCAGTTCTTAAATGAAAAGATAATTTTATGGAAATACCGGGTAGTCTCTGTGTTTGAATGAATGTACATGTGGAGGCAGAGGTTGATAGTAGGCATCTTCCTCAATTGCTCTGCCTTATTTTTTTGAAACAGAATTTCTCATTGAGCCTTCAGATTCAACTAGACTGGCTCTTGGTCAGGAAGTCCCTGAGATCCTTCTGTCTCTGCCTCCCGCCTGGGATTACAGTTGCTTGTTACACTGGCACGGTACTGGGAACTGAGCAGCCAGCTTGGTGCTTTATTTGGGTTCTAGGTATCAGATTGAGACCTTCCTGCTTTTGTATAACTGAGCCCCACATCAGCATTAGTCATCTCAGTGATAAAACAATTTGTATTTGGTCAGTGTTCATTAAGAAATTGAAGAAATCTCATTTCTGATGTACTTCAAATTGAAATAGCTAATAAAGGTTGGTTATCTCTTATCCACAATACTTGGAACAGAAATGTTTTACTTAGTAAGTTTTCTGGATTTTGGAATATCACATACAAACTGCAAAGCATTTCAGAAGTTCAGATTTGGTTGTTACTGTGTCAGTCTTGGAAAAAAAATCATTAAAAGTAGCATTATATGAAAAATTAGGGCCAGCTCTTGGTCGTGTGTGCCTTTAATCCCAGCATTCTGGAGATAGAGGCAGGCAGATCTCTATAATAATTTCAAGACCAGCCTGGTCTACAGAGAGTTTCATGGCATGGTTATACAGAGAAACTCTGTCTTGACCCTCTCCCCCCCCCCCCCCCCCCGCAAAAAAAATAAAAGAAGAAAACAAACGGTATAGAGACAGACAGCACACTGATCTAGATTCTGAGAGGCGTTTGGGGGTCTAGAAAGTCAAAGTATTTTTCATAGATTACTTGAAAGATTGCAGATTGAAAGATTCCTTGCCTTTGAAAGATTCCTTGCCTTTCAGTTTTTCAAGTGTATAGAAACAAAATAAAAGTTTTAAAAAGATTCCCAGAGTATGTAAAGCATGCTGGATTTAGTGGCACAGGTCTGTAGTCCCAGCTACTCTGGAGACTGAGGCAGGGTTATTGCTATCTCATGGCTTATATAGACTTTGGAGAAATTCAAAGATAATCTGTGCAAACTAAATGACCCCCCCATCTGAAATAAACAACCAAACAAATGAGGGCCGGGGATATGGCTTAGTGGTAGACTGCTTGCCTAGTTTATCTGAGGCCCTGGGTTCAGTCCCTCATGAACTAAACGTACCTAATACATACATACACGCACACATCCATTACATATACACACTTGAAAAGCCACTGAATTATTTTAGTTATTTTTCATAATATATGCATATTTAAGTAACATGTATAATAGTAAATGAGTAAATATTTTTGAGGTTAATTTTGTTTGTGCTAGGCGGTGGTAGCACATGCTAATCCCAGCTCTTGGGAGACAGAGGCAGGCAAATCTCTGAGTTTGAGGCTAACCTGTGCCAGCCTGGACTACAGAGTGAGTTCCAGGACAACCAGGGCTACACAGAGAAACCCTGTCTCAAAAAACAAACAAGTTTGTTTGCTTGTTTGCTTACTGTGCTAGCCCGGGCTGGCTAGACCAAAACTCCTAAATGTTGGCATAACATTACGTTGCTATGCCTGGCTAAGTTTTATTTTTCAAATACAATAATTATCTGATGGGACTTATTCTCAGAGTCTTTTTGAGATTCTTAATAATTTGAATGCAGAAGTGTCTTCTGACGAAAGTTAAGTGTAAGAATGTGTTTATGCTTTCATTTGGTGTAATAGCCACTAGCCACCTGTGGTATAGGTTGGGAGATTGAATTTTGAAAGTTCTTTATATTGATTACATGCTGACATGGAAATACTTTGGATGTATTAGGAGGTTAAACAAAAGGTAGTAATCTCAGTTGGGAATGTAGCTCAATGGTCAGTGCCCCCCCCAAAGGTATTAATACCACCTTTGTACTTTTTAAAATGTGGCTATTTGAAAAAATTTTAATTATGACTTGAATTTAATTGGCCAACTTTGGCTGTCTTTTTTATACTTACAAAGCTATATTGGCTTAAGGTCAAGGAGACAGATGTTAAAGTCTGACTCTCTCCTTCATTGTAGTGGTTTGTGGCCTGCTCTGTCCCTGTTGGAGCTCTGGGTTCTTTGAGGATGAGGTCCGGCAGTGCAGAACTTGAGTGATGTCCTTGGAAATAATAGTTTCTGGCGCTGTGTTTAGGAGAAAACCGCTAACACCTAATGAAGTATTTCTCATTTTTCCATTGCTTTCAAACTCTATTGCTAGTGAAGTTTATTTCTGACTTGGGAACACTGTTATGAACTAGATCCATTGCCAGCGTTCTCTTATGCAAAGCTGGGAGGTATGCCTCTTGTCAGACTTAATTACCAAGTTTGGTATTTTGTAACAGCTGTTGAGAGTCTGGAGCAATGTAATACAAACTCCAGCTGATAGAGATGGCGATGGAGCGGGCATGTTTACCCGCAGTAAATGGCAGCACACACCACGTTCATTGATGACGTTGTCATCAGAAGGAAGTCATTTTGAAATGTATTTTGTCAAGTAGGCTTGGCTAGGAGTTCAACTGCTAGAAAATGAGACCTGGCAAATTACTTTCTTGTTTGTTTCTTTTTTTAAACTGAGTTGCTTATTTTCTACTATTAATTTTGTGCATGTCCAGAAAGTCGTAAGAAGGAATTTTATTAAATGTTGCTTTTAGTTTGCTTACTTTGGTTGCAAGGCACTGTTAGATTGATATTTATATCTACAGAAATAAGTACTTTTAATTTTTTAAATTATTGAGCTGAATAAAACAGCACTGAAGATTTTAACATTACAGAAATGGAGAGATACTAAACTCGTGCTATCAAAGATTGATTGTTTGCAAAAATCACCTGTTACCTTAAGGGTCAGCAAAAATATAGACACTCCTCACGTTATAAAATGGGTAAAATATTCTGGAACTTCTTATCGGACACTAGACTTTTAGGTTTTTATTGGTGTTTAGCATGAGCTTCAGATGAACCTGGTAAGCTCCTAAAATAGAAAGCACCGCTCCCTTTTGCAAGCTGTTAGATTACAGAGTAATGTGATTATTCTACATTTGCATTTGGGTTTGATGGTGCTCTGAATGGGAAGCTGCAGAGGCAGAGGGAGGCTCTGTTGACACATGTAACTCAGATCTGCAGCACGGCACTGGGCACTGAGACGTGTTCAACTGATACAGCCTGACCATACTTAAAAACCTGGATCTTCTAGTCGGTAGCTTACAAATAAATATGTATTTAAAGTGCTAGTAAAATACTTTTGGGTTATAATTTGTTAAATTTTGGAAGACATGTTTAAGGTCAGAAATAGAAGAAAATATGCTTTAAAAAAATCTAATTGAATTGGGTGTGGTAGTAAACCCCTGAAATTCCAGCACTTATAGGAATCAGGTGCAGGAGAATGGAGGCGGTTTCAAGATTTCTGCCATATCTAGAGTTCAGGCCAGCCTAAACTACATGACACTCTCATAGAACAAAACCAGACCAGAACAGAATAAAGATTAATTTGTAGTAACATGCACTTTACATGAAATAATGGTTTTCAAAATGCACCTCAAGCTACTTAAGAATTTAGGGCATACAGTATGTAGCTGTTAGGCAAGTATTTCTGTAGTTGTTGTTTATACCTTAAATATTTTAAAATCTGTAATTTTATTGCCCTATGATTTATTAAATACTTGAAGCTATAATTGTAGTACCATACAGTTTTTAGAGTATATCTTCATAACATTACATAAGAAATTAGCTTACCCGGGATAGTTTATTAATAGCACCTAAGACAACAGTTAAATTACAACACCAATCCTGCTTTAAAGATAGAATGGCTCCCAGGCTGATGTTTAAAACCTGAGAGTTTTCCTTCTGAGGGTTGTTAGTGTCTGTGAGTCTTATTGGCGCCCTGTGAAAAGCGCACTCAAGAGGGTGGTGTCTTCTCAACTTAATGCGAAGTTTTTGAAGCTGGACTAGAAGGGAGTGAATCTTTTGCCTCACTGAAGCTGCAGATAAGAGTAAGCAGGGTCACCTAAAGATAGATTTACTTAGAGGTGTGGCTGCCTCTCCGGGTTCATTTAGCTTTGAGCAGATCTCCATAAATGGAAAGAGCAGCTGGAGAGATCGAGTACCTAGCTGGAGAGTGGAGTGTGGACGGTGTGTGACAGGTGCCGAAACAGGCTGGGAGCTTTGCAAGTGCTCGCCAAATGACTTTGTTGTTAAATGCTGAGGTTTTAGCATTTGGTGAATTTGGAGGCACTAACATTTTCTTTTTTACAATTAAAAGTTTCTTGAGACAGGCTTTAGAAGATTCATGTCTGTACTTGTGAATTTGTCATGGCTTTATGAAACTGTGAATAGTCACAAAAGCTCCTTAAGGAGAATACCTTCAGAAAAACAGTCAAATTAAAATTTATTATTTGTTTCAGGACCTCTAATTACATAAATTATTCAGAATATAAATAGGTCAGATTGTGAAATAAATGTCCAACTAAGGTAATGATGAGTTCTTGACAATTCTCCTGTAAAATCATGGGATTGTTTTTAATTTGATACATAAAAGAAATGCCATGTGTTATATGGAGAATCTAGGGTTATATACACTGCTTAGAGGTGGAGCACTTGCCTCGCAGTGTGGGAGGTGCTGGGGTTTAATCCTCAACCTCTCAAAACTAAACAAAACTAGTTGTGAATGCTAAGCTTCCAATTTTACAGGAATGAGAAGTCATCATACTGAATTCTTATTTCATGCCAGGCACTGTATGTGGTCTCCACAGCTATTTGTGGAAGTCATCCTGCTCTATAAAAGTGGAAACTGAGGCATTAGAGAGTAAGGTCCTTAGTGGCAGTGACTGAGAACCCAGCCTGTTAGACCTGACCTGAAAGTGCAAACCTCTGAGTAGTTCACTGTTTCACAAGTCATTCGATAGCAGCGCATGGAGGACATGTAAGAGAGAGCATTCATCTCTTCATCCTACAGCTACATATGTTTTCTTAGGGAAAACCTCGCGGAGCCCACTGAAATTTTGAGAACAACGTTATTGTGAAAAGTTATCAAGTGTTGTAACAGGAAGATGAATACCTTGCCTGGAGATTGTCCACTCACAGGAAACTGTATAAAAATTGAAGCAATTCATTAGGCTAGCATAGAAAAAAGTGTTTCTACCTGATTTTTGTTGACCATATCACTCCAGTTTAGAGACAACACATCCGATTACATAATTGGCCTACAGAGTTGTTCTTTCTGTTCCCGACCGCTCTGGACGATTATCACAGTTAATTTTGATTGAAAATGGATGCAATTTTCATATTTCAAGGTTCTTTCTCTGTTGTTTTTTGGTTAAGACCCAGGAACTTCTCACTAATTTGTAATTAGCTTCATTGGGTTTTTAGTTTTGAGATAGGGTCTGCCTATATATATAGCCCAGGGTAGCTCAAATTCCTTTCCCTGCCTGAACCTTCCAAGTACTGGGATTATAAAAATGCGACACTAGACCTGGATCATTGGTTGCTTTTAAAATCAACATTTAATTTAAAGAGCATAGACATAAACTTTATGATTTTTTTATTATTTTAGTAAGTAGTTAATGAGTATTTACTCACTGGCTTATGTAGAATTGTTCCTTTTTTCCCCCACAGTGGAAGCATCAGTTCATAGCAGTAATGCACACTGTACAGATAAAACAATTGAAGCTGCTGAAGCCTTGCTTCATATGGAATCTCCTACCTGCTTGAGGGATTCAAGAAGTCCTGGTATGTGAACTGTCTGTCACATCATTTCCTATTAGAATGAAGACTTTAATGCACAGCAGTTGTTGCTGGAGTTCTTCAAGATCTATGCATAAATACCTGATATCAATAACTGATATTAAAGGCTCTCAAATCTTAAGTGCGTACTTAATAATGTCCTAATAAATAATGCAGAAAGTACCCATAAATAGTTGTATATGTATAATGTTTATTTTCTTGATTCTGGTAAATTATAGGAGGCTGTAGTTCTTAAGAGTAGGACCAGTTGGACCATTTGCTTCCTATAGCCTTTGAATCCGTTACTCACTGATCAGCAGGCATGAACTGGCCATGGTAGAGTGGGAAAGGAATTTATCTTACCTTTCAGCTTGTGAAATAAGGTTCCTTTTTTCCTTGTAGATTGACTTTAATAGTGGTGTTGTACTAGTTTGATTTTGTCCTAATTTTAATTCATTTTGCAGGAATTATAGTTAGTTGCTAACAGCAGCTTTTTTTTTTTTTTTTTTTTTTGGTTTTTCGAGACAGGGTTTCTCTGTAGCTTTGGTGCCTGTCGTGGAACTAGCTCTTGTAGACCAGGCTGGCCTCTCGAACTCCCAGAGATCCGCCTGGCTCTGCCTCCCGAGTGCGGGGATTAAAGGCGTGTGCCACCACCGCCCGGCAACAGCAGCCAGTTTTAAAAGGTTACTTTATGTCAGTGGGTGTTTGCCTGCATGCATGTCTGCACGTGTGCGTGTCTGATGCCCATGGGTGCCAGAAGAGAGGGTCAGATCCTCTGGGACTAGAGTTAAAGATGGCTGTGAGCTGTCATGTAGATCTTGGGAACTGTATTTCAGTCCTGAAAGGGCAGTCAGTGTTCTTAAAAACACTTAGCCATTTTTCATTTTTCCTACAATCATATTTTTAGTTAGCTTAGGAATTCAATGCATTCTTCAAGGTCATGAGAAGTAACCGGTGGCTTTGCTGGGTAGCATATTGGTCCATGTTAGGAGACAGTATCTGGATCTACTGATTTGAAGTAGAAGTGTGGTATCCTGGTTATTCATGTATATATGATAGGAATTGAAACAACATATTATATAGTAGAACACCAGACAGCAATCTGTATGTAATATTTTAGTGATGTACAATAATATTTAGTGACTGTCCTGAAATGAACAGTTAGTCCCTTTTTCATATTTTAAAATGAAAAAATACATACTTTGTACTGAATATACATTTGTGCATTTTTACATTTTGTATTGTGTCCTTGTATTTCCCAGTTAATAAATAATGGCAGATATGTACAATGGAAGTAATTATTTAAGGACCATTATTTTTTAATTTTCTTTGTCAAAATAATGTAAAATGTTGCTATAATTAACCTATAAGTTTAAAGGGAGTTGGAGAGATGGCTCAGGTTAAGAGCACTGTGTACTCTTGCAGAGGACCTGGGTTTGGTTTCCACACCCACATGGTAACTCCCAATTCTAGAGGATCTGATGCCCTCTTCTGGCTTCTGGAAGCTTTAGGCACACACGTGCACAAACATGCCAGCAAAACATCCATACACATAAAATAAAAATAAATCTTCTTTAAAAGTACCTAAAAGTATGAAAAAGAAGTTGGCTTCATAACTGTCAAGGTGATTGTCCTTTACTTGTGTATTTTAGATTGTTTTGGATATTCAGTTACTTGATTTCTTCAGGCACAAGTTCTTAATCTTACTTTGAATAATTCTTCTGTAAACCTTGCCTCTTCTAAATATTGAACTTTCCACATAGGAAACTATAATAGGGGTGGGAAATTTTAATTTTTCAACTTTTTTTTATAGTGGAAGTGTTTGTCCCTCCTTGTATATCAACTCCAGAGTTCATCCATGCTGCCATGAGGCCAGATGTCATTACAGAGACTGTAGTGGAGGTGTCGACGGAAGAGTCTGAACCAATGGATGCCTCACCTATTCCCACTTCACCAGATAGCCACGAACCAATGAAAAAGAAAAAAGGTGAGTATATTTATCAAACCAAAACAAACAAAAAATAACAAAACAAAATTCTCTCAGAAACAAACAAACAAACAAACAAAAACCAGAGTCTGTTTTGTGTGGCCATCTCTCCTGAGCTTGCGTGGACATATCTTGGACTGTGGTTGATATGGAATTTCACAAGGACTATCAATCTTTTTCTTTTAAGCCAAATACATTCTCCATTGTTTCATCCTCTTACCATTCCTGGCTTTTCCTTTTCCTTCCCAACTCTGCACCCCCTCTCCTTGTGCTGCTACCTCCTCATACTATTTTCTTCTCTTCCTTCTGTCTTCCCCCGGCTTCTCATACGTACCCACCTGCTTTTTACTTTCTCTAAAAAACAAAGGGTGAGGACTGGATAGATGGCCTAGAAGTTAAGATCACTGGTTGGTCTTCCAAATTCTATTCTCAGCACTCACGTGATGGGTCACAGCTGTCTGTAAATCTATTTCCAGAGGATCTGTTGCACAGCTGCCTTTAACTCCAGTTTCATGGGTCTTGATGCCCTCTTCTGGGTACCAGGCATGCAAAGTGGTACATAGACATACATGCAGGCAAAACTTCTGTACACGTTAAACATAGGAACACAAACATCTAAGATTCCCAGTATAAGCATAGTAGTAGTAACAGGAAGAGAATTCCACTTTTTAAGCTGCATCTCAGTGGGTAAAGTGTAAGGGGCCAGCGTACCTACCACATCACAAAGAAATGGAAATACAATGTATTTGTCTTTTACTATCAAGTCTAGGGTAAAATTTGAAAGAAACTAAATCTTTAGTTAAGAACTTGTATTACTATCTTATTGCTGTGGTAAAACCCCATGACCAGGGCAAATTGCAGAAGGAAGGGTTTATTTGTCTTACAGCTCCAGAGGGAGAAGAGTCTGTCATGTGGGAACTGTGGCCACAGCACTCATCTAGTTACACTTTCTTCATTCTTTGTTTGCATTTTAGAGTAAAATAACACACTGCCTTCCATTATACAATTCAGACAGAGATGACAGAGGTTAAATATGTCTTAAAAGTACAGCATATTCTGTTACTCACTACCCACTAAAATCCTTTGGCATAAAGAATGAAAAATAATTAAAACAACAAAAAGATAATCCAGCTGGTCGGTGGTGGCGCACGCCTTTAATCCCAGCACTTGGGAGGCAGGGGCAGGCGGATCTCTGTGAGTTCGAGACCAGCCTGGTCTACAAGAGCTAGTTCCAGGACAGGCTCCAAAACCACAGAGAAACCCTGCCTCGAAAAACAAAACAAAACAAAACAAAACAAAACAAAAAGGTAATTCAATCACTCACTGCTGGGCAAATGAACAGATATTGCTCAGAAGTACAAATTGCCAGTGTATGCATGTGAAAATGCATCTTTACCCCCAGGGAAATGCAGTTGAAGATACATTTGCTGTTCCCTTTCATCCAACTCAGAATGGCTGCTGCCAAGAGGACTAAGTGGTCATGGTGCTCATTCCTGTGATCCTAGCACATAAGAGGCCAAGAAAGGACTGTTGAAAGTTGAGTTGCCTGAGGTGCATTGTAAAGCCCTATGTTGGTGGCCAGTTTGGCCTACAGAGTGAGTTCCAGGCACCTAGAGCTACACAGAGAGAACTGTCTCAAAAACAAACAAACCAAACAAATAAGCAAAAACCAAGCAGGGCAGTGGTGCCACATGCCTTTAATGAGGCCAAACTGGTCTACATAATGAGTTCTAGGAGAGAAACCATGTCTTGAAAAACCAAAAAAAGAAGAAAAAAAAAATCAAAAAGATAAGGGCTGGTGTGATGGCTCAGCATGTAAAGGGACTTGCAAGCAAACCTTACAGTCTGAGTTCAGTCCCTGGGGTCCACATGGTAGTGCCAGAGAACTGATTCCTACATATTGATCTCTGATGTCCACGTGCATATGTAACACTGTGTTGAGGACACACATGCTAATACATGTAATTAAAAACAACAAAAAAAAATACCACCATCTCAACAAAATGCAGCACCTCCTACTAAGAATGGGCCACTGTTGGGTAGGGGAATGAAACACTTTTGCACTGTTGGTAGTAATGTAAATTATGGGGTTCCTCAAAAAGTTGAAAATAGAACTTACAGGATGCTCCAACTATACCAATCAGCCTTTCTTGGACTGCCAGTCCCCAGATCATGACATGGAGACTTACTAATTATTGAATGCTTGGCCTTAGCTCAGATTTGTTTCTAGTTGTTTTTTGTGTTTGTTTGTTTGTTTTTTAGCTTAAATTAACCCATTTGTTAATCTATGTGCTGCTCTGAAACTTGTTTGCCTCATCTACTTACTGTCCACCCTGATTTCCTGCTTCCTTTGTGTCTGGCTGGCTCTTTTTTCTCTCTGCTCAGCAAACCTGCCTATCCTTTCTCTGTCTAGCTATTGGCTGTTCAACTTTTTCTTAGACCAATCAAGTGCCTTAGGCAGGCAAGGCAAAGCAGCAACACATCTTTATATAGTTACATATCTTTATATAGTTAAACAATTATTCTGCAACACAGACAAATGCAACACATTTTTACATAGTTAAATAAGTATTCTGCTTCACAGCAGTGAAGAGACACTGACCACAGCAACTCTTTTAAAAGAAAACATTTAATTGTGGTGGCTTACCGTTCAGTGGTCCAGTCCATTATCGTCATGGTGGGGAGAATGGCAGCATTTAGGTGGACATGGTGCTGGCTTCATCTTGATCAGAGGGCAACAGCAAGTAGACTCAGACACTGGGCCATGTCTTGAGCATAGGCAGTTTCAAAGCCTGTCCCCATGGTGACACCCTTCCTCTAATAAAGCCATACCTAATAGTGCTACTCCCTATGAGCTTATGGGGCCAACTGCATTCAAACAGTGTGTCTGTGTATACATACATATATACATGAGATGTGTGTGCGCACACCAGGATATTTAGAAAAAGAAGGGAATCAATGTTTGTAGGAAAATGGGTGGAACCAAGCAAAATAACTAGACTTAGGAAAACACCATGTTTTCTCTTAGGGAACTAAGATCAAAGAAAAACTGTGATAAACAGTGTTCGGTAACATACATCTGGAATTTCAGTACTCAGTAGATTGAAGCAGGAGGATATCAGTTTTAGGCCAGGGTGGATCATGGAAGTAGAAAGGGGACAATTTGGGGGAAAGGAAAGGTACCTGGCCTGGAAGGAGGCCAGAAAGAGTAGTATGGAGCAGTGATTATGATAAAAGTGTACTTTATATGTGAGAACGTGATAATGAAACTTATTATCTTTTGCCGTTTATACTAGTCAGACAGTAAAAATACACATAATTCTGTGTTGATTGCTGTCTGGGAAACAAAGTCAGGATGCCATTATCTGCGTGTTGTTGTTACTATGTACATTTGAAACACGCAGTCCTTGGTTCTTTTTATTGTAATGTGTGTGCCAGGGTGCGCATGTGGAGGTTAGAGGGAAGCTGGCATTGGTTCTCTTCACCGTTTTCTGAATTCTGGGCATTGAGCTCAGGCTGTGGGACTTGCATGTACTGACTGAGTCATCTTGCCAGCATCCTAAACTTCCTTGTGCTGAGGAGCCAGTGTAACTCATTTCACAGGTGGCCTTAGTGTATTGAAGTCGAGCCCTTGCTTATCTGTCTCTGTTTTATGGCAGAGATAAGGACAAACATGAATGGCACACACGTTTATTAGACATAATCACTTGGAAGAGTGTGTTTTATTTTTTTAAACATCTACAGTGTATCTGCACATTGACAAGGGGAAATTTTAACACTAATTTAGCTTAGAATTCTTGGGAATTGTCTCTTACAATGCAAGCGGTGTTTAATATTTCGTTCATTTGAGCTCAAAGGGCTTCATATGATCAGGTCACCTGCGGTACATAGATGAAATTGTTTCTAACTGAATGAAGGAGGGAGGATATGATCAAAATTACTTGCTGTGAATGTATGAAGTTCTTCAAGAATAAAAATACTATGCTAACAAACTTTCTAACAGCTGGATGTGGTTGGCACCCACCTTTGGTCCCAGGACTCAGAGGCAGAGGCAATAGTACCCCTGAGTACAAGACCAGCCTGGTCTACATAGTGAACTCCAAGGACAGCAGTCTGAAAATGTAGCAGATTGAGGCTGTCTCTGATCTGATAACAGAAGTTAGAGAATTTACTGAGTTCGTATAGTCTAGTTTCTACCAACAGTTTTATTTAGGATTACAGAAGTCTTTAATGGTCCTTTACTACAGCAGCTTTCATACACACGGGCCGTCCTGGGTGAGGGGGTGTGCTGGGGCTGGACCCAAGGCTTCACATGTGCTAGGCAAGCGCTCTGCTGCTGATCTACACCTCTAGGAACACTGAATAGGCTGCCTTTAACTCACCACGTAGCTCAGGCTGACTTCAGAGTCTTCCTTCTTAGCTTTTCATAGCTGTGTGCTACGCCTCCTTAGAACTGACTCTAAGCTGCACGTCAGTGTCTAGTTTAGTGAGGAATGTATTTTTAGAGAGTCTGGGAATTATTTCTGTTTTCAATTTATGATTTTATTATCTTAATTTTTCAGTTGGCCGTAAACCAAAGACCCAGCAGTCACCAGTTTCCAATGGGTCTCCTGAGTTAGGAATCAAGAAGAAAGCCAGAGAAGGAAAAGGTAATTTGTGGATGGTCATCTTGGAAAAAAGATAATTTTGTGTGTGTCTGTATGAGAGAGAGAGAGACATTTTGCAGTTTCAAGAAGGACAATTTCTAGTAGATGTGCATGTGGGAGTACCATCTTTCAGGTCTTAATCAGGGGCGAGTCAGCATTATGGGGAACTTTATCAAAATAGCTGTATCTATCGATGGGATAGTGGTAATATCCATTGGACAGTACTAACCACATTGTTTGTAGGAACCATTGTTTAGGGAATATTTATATAATATCCCTTATGCTTATCATGCTGAACCACTTTAATAGGAGAGGCTGTACTTGTTGATTTGTTTGGATGGGTGAAGTCAGGTGACAGTCTGTGAGAGCCAGCAGCTCTGTACTGTGTGGTCCTAGGGACTGAACTCCAGTCATCGGTTTTGGCAACACACTCTGTCATTTAAGCTACCTCTGGCCTTCTGATACATACTTGTTTTCTTCATTTCAGGACAGGATTTCTCTGTAGTCCTGGCTGTCCCAGAACTCAGAGATCCACCTGGCTTTGCTTCCTAGGTGTTGGAATTACTCTCTTTAAAAGCTCTCCTGGAATTGGAGTTACAAGCAGTCATGGGTGCTGGGAACACAGGTCTTCTTCAAAAGCAGTCAGAGTTCTTAACCATTCAACCATCTCTCCAACCCCTCTGCTTTCTTATTTGGCATGTTTAATGATCGCATAAACAAAATTTATCACTGGTTAATAAGTAAACGTTTTTAAATTGATTGTCTTAAATTTTTTATTAATGTTTAAATTTGTCCTATTATTAATAGATTTATTGCATAAGTCTAGTGAAAACTGTGCTAATAAGTCCACAGGAAAACTTGGTTATATCTAAGTAAAGTAAGAAAGAACAAATTTGAATTTCATTGATCTTAGGAATTTGGGACACATTTGACTCAGTTTGGGACAGGTTTCAGACTTTCATTTCCTTGTCTGCCCTTGGTGAGCTTACATTTCGAATGTGTTAGTTTTTGTCTTTCAGTGTATGCTGGGGCCAAGGGATGTATCACAGCCAATGGAATACTTGCCTAGTAAACCCCTAGTGTACACGTTCTCTAGCTCTGAGTAGAACTAGGCATGGTAGTGCATACCTGTAATCCCAACAAGAGGATCGAAGATTCAGGGTCATCCTTGGGTACCTAGAGAGCTTGAGCTCAGTTTGGGTTGCTATGAGACCCTCTCCGGAAATTATATCGCAGACTTTAAAGTTATACTGTAATAGTAAGTAAAAGTCAAACTGCAAATACATGGTGATTTCTGGCTTTGTTGCTTCATGGTGGTACTAGGAATGGACTTGAAGGTCTCGTACACTAAACAGGCAGTCTTCTTTCTGAGCCACATCCTCAGCTCCTAAAGCACTTACAGTTTAGTCTAAACTTGAAGCAGATGTTACAGTATGGTTAAAGTTATAGATAAAGCTGTATTCATACTCTAGCCATTGTTCTGAAAACACAAGATAAAAGTGTCTGTTATAGGTGGGAGTCCTGTGAAAGTGTCCATGTTTGAATTCTGTTTTCCTTAGACCAAGATGATTAAGTTGGGAATGAGAACTTTTAGAGTAATGAACTATCTACACTCAGCAGCTATAGATGTTGATGAATCTAACTCGCTAAACAGAGTCATTTAAAGTCTTGATGTGTAGTAAAGTAATCTGTATGGTGTGGGGAGGCAGAGACAGGCACATCTCTGTTGAGTTCAAGACTAGCCTGGTGTATATGGCAAGTTCCAGGACAGCCAGGAATCTCTGCTCACTTTTCCTGGGTCTAGTCACAGAATCCAGTAATCCCCTGCTTGTAAAAGAGTACCCAGCTGCAGGTGTGGTTGATGATGTGCATGGGCACTGATGGGGCTGCACTGCTGCTCAGAGCCGAGGCGGCCTAGAGATGTGTACATACTGTGCTCAGCTGTGAGCTCTGTGTTGACTGGGAAGGGAGTTCTGAATGAAAATGAAATGCCAGTGTTTGAGTTGAAGATGGCTGCAGTGAGTTTGGTTTGGAGGCTTCTCCTGAAGCTTGGGTCTGCACTCAAGGATATAGCGAGGGATTGTTAGTAGGGGAGTCTTGGACTGGGTAGGAACAAGTGTATTGTCACCTTTTCTCGTGAGTCTTTCATCAGTTCCTAGAGGCTCTGCAGGAAGAAAAAGGAAAACAGCTTGCAAAGTCTGGCTTTCTCAAGGTGCTGGTTCTCTTCCCCTTTCCAAGGGAAATTATAAATAAGAGAATCCTTTTCTTCCTTTTGTGGTGATTTATTGTACTTGCCAAATCTTCTTCTTTATTCATATATTAACTGTCTTCCAAGACTTAACCATTCCTGAAATGTGAGCCTCTGTTTTCTGTGATTCTTTTGAGACATACAGTTACACAGTGCCTTGTGACATGTCTTACATTGTTTGGGGCTGATACTGCATCATTGTCTTATCTTGTCGTCTGCCCCTTCCCTAAATTGTCCATTCCTTGGGGCAGACATCAGACTGTCATAGATACACATAGATGCCATTTGTATTTTTTATTCATGTGTATATGTCTATGTCTGTAGGTAAGTGTGTCAGTCAGTGCAGGTACCGTGGAGGCCAGAGGCATTACAGTCTCAGAGCTGGAGTTAATAGGTAGTTTTGAGCTGCCCTGGTATGGATGCTAAGATCCAAACTTTGATCCTCTGGAAAACAGTATGAGCTTGTAACCACTGAGTCATCTCTCCAGCTTCAAGTGTAGACATTTTATTTTGCATAAATGTTTGATGTTACTAGCGGTGGGATCCAGGACTAAATATATGGTCGTCCAGTTTACATTTACCAGCCGTTCAGAGGTCATATGAGTTCATGGATTGGGGCAGCCTGTAGACAAGTGCCCCACAGTTCCGGCCTACTGGTTAATCAAAGAAAAGGATTTCTTAGCTGGGCGGTGGTGGCGCACGCCTTTAATCCCAGCACTCGGGAGGCAGAGGCAGGTGGATCTCTGTGAGTTCGAGGCCAGCCTGGTCTACAAGAGCTAGTTCCAGGACAGGTTCCAAAGCCACAGAGAAACCCTGTCTCGAAAAAACCAAAAAAAAAAAAAAAAGGATTTCTTGCGAAAAGGTCCTGTGGCACAAGCCTGCTATTCCAGCACTCAGGAGGTGGAGGCTGTGGGGTCAGCCTAAGCTCTGAGACCTGCCTCAGCACTAACAACAGCAAAGCTGTTCTAAGGGACTTGGTATAGAATATAAAACATGTACAGGTTATTATACTCAGAGCTCAAATCTGTATAAGTTAAGAAATTTGGTTCTGTTTAACTCTGCACTATACTTTTGCATTATACTAAGCATTATGCTATTGCCTTTCCTGAAGTTGAAGCCTTGGATACAGGACATCTTACAGTAGAGATCTAGGGCCTCTATCAGCTTCCTTGAGGAAAAGCATAGATTTTTAAGAATAGACATGTAGTCTGGGCATGGTGCTGCAGGCCTTTGATCCCAGCATTTGGGAGGCAGAGGCCTTCAATTTGAGAGCAGCTTGGTCTGTAGCAATTTGCAGGTCTCACAGGGCTATATAATGAGATTTCACCTCAAAAAGAAATGGCAGATAAGTATATTTAGTGTTTTTATTGTAAATAAGGGTATTTTATTTGCATTTAATCATATTAATGAATTTTAAAGTAATGCCTATCTTTGTTTTTGTTTTTAAAGGAAACACAACCTATCTGTGGGAGTTTCTTTTAGATCTACTTCAAGATAAAAATACTTGTCCCAGGTATATTAAGTGGACTCAGAGAGAAAAGGGCATATTCAAACTTGTGGACTCGAAGGCGGTCTCGAAGCTTTGGGGAAAGCACAAGAACAAACCAGATATGAACTATGAAACTATGGGGCGAGCTTTGAGGTGAGAATGAACATGGGCTAATTTTTAAATATGACTTACATGTCTCTTTAGATTGTTTATTGTTAAAGTCGTTTAAAGAAAAGTTTTGTTTTTAAATCCCTTAATTTGATTTCTAATTTTTGGTGAACAATCTAGACAGATTTCTTAGATTTGGAAATAGATGGGGAAAGAAGTTTGATCTACATGTAAAACTTGAATATTGGAAAATCCTTATTTATTGAAAATTGATTCTGCATTTAGGACTGTTCTGGAATAGAAATGGTTACATTGTGGGCCTTTTAAGACAGTAAACCCAGACTGGATGCAGTGGCATGTGCCTTGCAGTCGCACTGTTTGGGGGTTGAAGACAGGATAGTAAGTTAAAGTCATTTTCCTTTACATATAAGTTTGAAGCCAGCCTGAGTTATAGTGAGATTCTATAAGAAACCTTAGATGAAATATATTTTCCAAAGTTAATTTGCTTTTAGTTCCTGAAAATATTGTAAATGACATTGTCTTGATAATGAAAAATTTTTGTTGTTTGGTTAGTATGAGAAATCCATTAAATCCTCAATGTTCACATTTTAGTATTTATTTATTTGAGCCAATTTTAGCCCAGGCTGGCCTGGAACTTATGTGATCAAGCTGGCTTGGACTTGCATCAATTCTCTTGCCTTAGTTTCCCAAATCTGGGGTGTCAGACACGAGCCACTCCTATATTGTGTTTTTTGTGACAGCGTTCATATATTCCACAGACTGCATCTCTGCTAAACTTTCCATATAAAGTCATTGTTTTTATAACATAGAGTTACTTGTAGTATCAACGTAAAGTGTCCTGTGTTTAGGCTAAGCTGTTCTAAAGAGAGAACGAGGTGTAGATGGCAGACGTACTGTGATCTTGAGAGGAAGATCCACTTGAGACGAAGGAGGATCCATCTAGGGTTGGAAACTAGCCTGGTCTATATAAATGGAGGTGGCGGGGTGCTGGAGATAAAGCTGGGAGATAGAGCACTTTTCTCTTAGAAACGCGTCTCTAGGTTCAGCCCTCGGTGCCACATGTCTTTGTACACATCAGGGTTACAGAACTGCACTAGCTACTTCTCGGGGACGGTGGACTCGCCCACACCCAAGCCAGACAGCAGAGATGAAAGCTGCTACTTAGCTTGCTTTATCCTTTTTATTTAGTCTGTGTCAGCAACAGTGCTGCCCCACACTTACGTTGGGTCTTCCCACCTTAATGGAATCTAGGAAGAAACCAGAGAGTTAGTTCCTAAGTGTTCTAGAGCTTGTCAGATTGACAGTCAGTATTAACAGGCACGCCCTGTGGCACGACACGCCAACTTCAGGTCCTCACCAAATCTGTAGTCGCATGAGTAGTCAAGCAGAAGGAGCACTCACAGCGTTTTCTGTGTGGTTTTATTGTGAAGGCAAGAGTACGTTGACTATTCAATCATTTTTCCTCTCACAGATACTACTACCAAAGGGGGATTCTCGCAAAGGTTGAAGGACAGAGGCTTGTGTATCAGTTCAAGGACATGCCCAAAAACATAGTGGTCATTGATGACGACAAGAGCGAAGCCTGCAGTGAAGACCTGGCAGCAGCTGCTGATGAGAAGTCCCTAGAGCGAGTGTCACTATCTGCAGAAAGTCTCCTGAAAGCAGCAACTTCTGTTCGCAGCGGGAAAAACTCATCCATAAACTGCTCCAGAGCAGAGAAGGGTGTGGCTAGAGTTGTGAATCTCACTTCCCCTGCTCACGACACTTCATCCAGGTCTCCTACCACCACAGCATCTGTGACAGCGGCAGCAGCTCCAAGGTGAGGGGGCCCCTAACTGTAACATAGTGTTTTGTTCTTTAAATGCACCTTGGGACATTTGAACTGTCCTGGTTTAATCTGTAATAGCCAACACTGTATGAACACTTTAAAAAAATGCATCTTGGGGCCAGAGAGATGGTTCAGCGGCTAAGAGCACTGGCTGTTCTTCCAGAGGACCTGGGTTCAATTCTTAGTGCCCACATGGCAGCTCACAATTGTCTGTAACTATAGTTTCAGGGGATCCAACACCCTCACACAGACATGAATGTAGACAAAACTCCAGTGCATATAAAATAATTTTAAAATATACTTTTAGCTATACACAGTGAAACACATTTGTAGTCCTAAGTACTGTGGAGGCCGAGGCAGGAGAATCCCAAGTTCAAGGCTTGACTATGCTACAGAGTGAGTTGTAAGCTAGCAGTGAGTTAGTTAGCAAGACCTTGCCTCAAAAAGCTGGGTGTGTAGCTCAGTAGTAGGACACTTGATTAGCGTACATGAGATGCCAGGTCCAATCCCCAGTAGGAGCTGGAGAGTCTTCTTTCTAAACTTTACCACAAACGTTGGGAGCACTTGTTTTAGGCATTTGGATTCGTGTTTACTTTTTAACATGAGACCCATTTTCTAATTTAGTATTGAATATAGCCAACCTCTTTGTTTATATCCACCAGGACAGTTCGTGTGGCAATGCAAGTTCCTGTGGTGATGACATCACTGGGTCAAAAGATTTCCACTGTGGCAGTTCAGTCAGTCAATGCGGGCGCACCATTAATAACCAGCACCAGTCCGACCACAGCCACCTCTCCAAAAGTAGTCATTCAGACGATCCCGACTGTGATGCCAGCCTCTACTGAAAACGGAGACAAAATCACCATGCAGCCTGCCAAAATTATCACCATCCCTGCTACACAGCTTGCACAGTGTCAACTGCAGACAAAGTCAAATCTGACTGGATCAGGAAGCATTAACATTGTCGGAACCCCCTTGGCTGTGAGAGCACTTACCCCTGTTTCAATAGCCCATGGTACTCCTGTAATGAGACTATCTGTGCCTGCACAGCAGGCTTCTGGCCAGACTCCTCCTCGAGTTATCAGTGCGGTCATAAAAGGGCCAGAGGTTAAATCAGAAACAGTGGCAAAAAAGCAGGAACATGATGTGAAAACTTTGCAGCTGGTAGAAGAAAAGGGAGCAGATGGGAACAAGACAGTAACCCATGTAGTGGTTGTCAGTGCGCCTTCTGCTATTGCCCTTCCTGTGACTATGAAAACCGAAGGACTAGTGACGTGTGAGAAATAAGCGAGCTCTGCCGTGGCCTGCAGACTGTTAGTGTTGTACTGACAACATTGGCAAGGGAAGACATCAAGAAAAGCCAGAGGAGGACTTCAGACAGTTGTGCATAGAAGAAAGCAATCAGACTTACTGGAATAGTTACCTATCCCATGTTTCAGTGGGAAGTGAACTACACATTGAGATGCTGACAGAAAACTGCCTCTTAAAGTAGGAACAACTGAACCCTCAATAAGCAAACAGACTGAAAGGGACCAAGCAGCCCACTACAATAGCAAGTTACACTAAGAGTTGGAACACTAACACCTGTAAGAGGTTACATAGTTTTCAGTGGGGCGGGTTGGGATGGGTGATCTCATTGTTACATATAGCAATTTTTGATGCATTTTTATATGCATACCAGCAATTATTACTGTGTTTGCACAGTGCTCACTTAACTGGTGCTATGTGAAGACTGCTAATATAGGTATTCTAGAATGTGAACTGAGTGGATCCAAAAGCTCCAAAAGAGGGTAACAAAAAGATGTAGTGCGTTTCTTGTTTTATTTTTTGTTTTTGAATATATATATATATATATCATATAGCTTAAGCTGTTTTAAAACAAAGGCCTTAGACTAATTTTTGGTTTTCTTCCTTGAAATAAGCTAATGGCTTGTTTGTGTAAAGCTTTTTTATTAAAGAAAAAAAATTTTAAATCTTGTACCTAGCACAGTATTGTTATAGAATTTACATGTAACCTTTTATATGGTAGTTTAAGTCTGTTGGTTTCTTAATTGTGAGGAAATTTACTGTAACATACCTGCGTCACTCAAGTCGGCCCTGGCGTCTCGCAGACACATCAGCATCAGTTCTCATGTGGTTTGGAAATTCAGGCTCAGCATGAACTCGTCAGGTAGCTCTGATACCTGCTGTTTGTTTTCTTTCTCATTCTTGTTCCTTCTTTCCTCCTTTTTTTTTCCTCCTTTTTTTCTCTTTTAGTTGATGTTTAAGAGGGAAAGTACCAGTGTTCAGATTTGAACTTTAATAGTTTGTATATTCAACATTTGAAGTATATTCTATTTTGTTGTACTCTTGTTTCAAAGTGTATTCAAGTAGGTTTTCTGAAATATAGAAGTGAAATTTATCTTGTGGTTTTGGTCTCTGGTGGTATTTTTCACAATACTCTAAAGCCAGTAGTATAGGGTGTCGTTTTGGTTAAGCAATAGAAGTCTCGGGTTTTCTTAATTACTTCAGAAGAAATGCTACTCTGGTGTTGTCCCATTATACGAATATTTGGCAGCTACTCACACATTTCCATTTCCTTTATAACTATAATCGCCTACTCACTTAACGGATTTATATACGTGAAGCACTTTCAGCTAGTGGTAGGCTGCTTGCCTGGCATGTGCAGGCCCCTGATTTGTCCTAGCACCTTACTTGCACACCAAGTCACTTTCAGTTATCCCATGTTTCCACCAGTCCTCCTTATGGGTAGAAAGTAATGGTCCAGCCTTTGCAGATGAAGGCTGAAGCCCAGAAATCATACAAATTACTTAATGTAACACGTAATTAGGTCCTTCTCTGACATATTAGTTGTCTTTTTAGAAATTTAGATGAAGTTTCAATATTTTTTGGCCTTTGTATATTTAACACGATGCTACTTATATCAGCAAAGATTTTTATAAAAGTTCCCTTTCTAGCTTTTTTTTTTTTTTAACTAAACCGATTTAAAGAATTGATGTGTATGGGTGTTTTTCTGCATGTATGACTGTATACATTTAACGCTGTCCTGATGCCCCAGGAGACCAGAAGAGGGTGTCGAATCCAGTGCAACTGGCGTTAGGGACAGTTTTGAGCTGCCCTTTGGGCTTTAACCTCTCTGGAAGAGCAGCACCACTGTTGAGCCATCTCTCCTGGCCACATCCCTTTTCTAACCCACAAGCTTACCTAATGGGACTTTTAAAAATACGAGTCTACGTTGGTTCTTTTTTTACCCCCATTGAGATTTAACCTCAAAACCTACCTACCTCTTAGAACATCTCCTAAATAGTCCATCTTTCTAAATCAAGACCGCAGTTAACTTTTGGTCAAATCTTCTATAAAACTCATTTTTCAAAAGGCTGTATATGATTGGACCCAAGTCCTGAGCTGCACATAGCAGCCACAGATTTTTTTTTTTTTTTTTTTTTTTTTTTTTTGGTTTTTCGAGACAGGGTTCTCTGTGGCTTTGGAGCCTGTCCTGGCACTAGCTCTGTAGACCAGGCTGGTCCCGAACTCACAGAGATCCACCTGCCTCTGCCTCCCGAGTGCTGGGATTTAAAGGCGTGCGCCACCATCGCCCGGCAGCATCCACAGGTTTTGATTACCTTTGCTAAGAGTCTTAACAGCTCAGTTGTAATAGATAATTTCTTACATGTTTTATTAGTTGGTTTGAACTTCATTCTAAAAGCAACAGAAAGTTTCAGATATGCATCTAAAACCTAAACTTGCAAATGTAACTCCAGCTTCTGAACCCGGTCTTTCTGAGCTCTAATTCAATATGAGTTACACTTTTGTGTTCAGTGCTTCTGGAGAAAAGCCACAGAAACCATGGCTTGGTGCCGTCGCATCTTCCAGTCTTCGCAGTGCGATGGGCAGCCTGTGTTTATCCTTAGATCCAAACTTCAGTCACCACCGTTCTCTGCACATGACCAAAAGTATCTACCGAGACCCCTTGGCTGGACCCTTGGCTACAAGAGAATCTCAATTCTGCAGACACTGTTGTCAGATTCAGGAAGGAGGTATCTCTTGTGCATAAGCACCGCTTTCCCTTCACACACCCTTGGTCCAGTTAACAGCTGGTCATTCAGTATTTCTCCATCAGACCATTTATTTTTGAATGGGGAGCCTGCAGTGCTCACTCAAGTTCACCAATAGCCCAGTTTCCAAATCAAGCATAATTAATTTGAAAGATCACAGGACCTTTAGAAATCAGTTACTCTTTCCATCATGTGGGTTCTCAAGTCATGAGGTTTTGTCATAAGCACCTTTAGTTTATTGAGCCATCTCAACAGCTCCGATACATCCTTTTTGATGTATTTTTATGTGTCTGCTCCCATGTATGTATGTGCAGACCCGAAGAGGAGTTGGAACCCCTGGCTGGCGTTACAGCTGAGCTGCCATGTAGCTTCTGGGAATCAAACCTGGGTCCTCTGCAATAGCAGCAAATGCTCTTAACCCAGGAGCCTTCTGTCCAGCCCTTTACTTCAACCCACTTGTCCCCATCTCCTCTTGTGCCTCAGTTGTTTTTTGTTGTTGTTGTTGTACTAAGGTTGTCTCTGTAGGGCTTATCAGAGTTATAGGAATGGAAGGAGTTTAAGTCTGATGGACAAGCTGACACTATTGAATGTTTACTAAGATTCATTATAACAGCCGTTCTTCAGATAGCTGACATGTTTTTTGTTTTTTTTGTTTTTTTTTTTTTGGTCTAGACTAGAACTTGACTCTTAGATCACACTCATTGCCACACCAGTTCTTCCTGAGTGCTGGATTCAACTGTTCCCTGTAGTACTACTAATAGGCCCTAGCGTCTACAAGGGGTCTGTAGGCTGTCTCCTACATTCCATTCACATCCTTCATTCTCCAGGTCCTAATGGTCCTATCTTCTGTATGGATGCCTTACCTCCCATAAGTTTCAGGCTGTCACATTACCTTCTTGTCTCAGTCTCTGGAATGCTGAGACTTCGGGAAGCTAGAGTAGAGGTCAACCTGGGCTAAAATGGACCAAAAGCCAAAAATGTGGATTGGATTTCATTACACCGTTGTGGTTACTGTAAACTCAATGGCATCTTAACTTGAATTGCCCACTCACCCAAGTTCTTTGCTAGTGTCCCAGGTACACCTTTCCTAAGCCGTTCTACCATGGCCTCTCCTCTTGCACCTAGTTTTTAAAGTTCTATTCTGCCTGAGGCTCCTTGAGAAGGTAGAAGGAACAGAAGTGTTCAGGAGATGAAATGACTTCATTGGGACAGCGAGACAGGAGCACTGCAGCAAACTTGGGGTCGCCTTGGGCTACACAGGTAGTGCCGAACCAGCCTGGGCTTCAAAGCAAGTGTCTCAAAAAAGGCAGAGCTAAGGGAAAGAGTAGAAAGCAAATAGGCCAGATAGAAGGGGTAGGACACAAGATGTCACTAGGGTCTGAGCCTCTCACAATGCAGATCTCTGCTGAACAACTATGTCACGCCCCACCTCGACCAGCAAGGATGAGGTGCGACACACCGGAGCTCTTCTCACTGCAGTTTATTCCAGGACTTTATTCACTTTCTCTCTCCCCTGTCAAACCTCTCCCAGCCCTTAAAAAGGCATGGGCTACCAACCCCGGACTGCCAGGTGGGCACTGCCCATAGGCCCGCGCATATGCAAGCAGCTGATGATCATTGCGTGATAATAGCATAAGTCAGGTCTTAGCCATAATTAGGAGCTGATCATCAGATGTGGCTCCACGCAGCTTGCCACACAACTACTTAGTTTGGCTTTGAAAACAGGGTTTCAGATATCCTAGGCTGGCCTTGAACTTGCTTTGTAGTTGAGAAGGATCCTGAGCTCCCGATCCTACCCTACTTTCCCAGGGTGCTACCTTGTCCTGGGTGGTTCCTTCCAGGTGCTGGGAATCAGGGTGGAGCCTAGACCGCCACTCCCAGCTTCTAAACTGCCTTGAACTATTTATTATTCAGTTACTCCAAGTCTTCTGTGGTTGTGACTTTGACTGTGTCCCCAGTAACCAACATCACATTCCATAGGAACTTCAGAGACAGCAGAGTCAGGCCTTGGTGAGTATCAGTGTGCCCCCAAATATCTGAAGCACTCTAGCACATTGGGGAGACTCCCCCGACCGCTGTATCACTATTTGTGAACCTGGAGGTTGAAGGCAGCGGTAAGCCATTTTGGAGGACTCTGTCCTTGCACTAAGATTCCAAAAGCTTGAATGTGTAGCTACTTCTGCTAAGTGTCAAAATGAAAATTTAGTGTGGATAATGTCTGAACCACATACTATTATGATACAGACTCCCAGATTCCGTTTGGACAAAAACCAAACCAAAACACAAACACACACAAAACCAAGATTAAAAGCACTGTTATAAATTCATTTATTAATCTTAAATAATATTTAGAACTCATACATTAAAACATTTGACATTTTATCACCAGTTACTTTTAGGAGAGGCTGCAACAATCGGAAGAGAACTACAGGTTAACGTTTCTGCTCTTAAATTCTTTGAGAAATTTCGAGCCCCATCATTTTGGCTGTCTTGGGATTTTTTTTGAAAAAGGGTCTTCGCCAGGCAGTGGTGGCTCATGCCTTTAATCCCAGCACTCGGGAGGCAGAGGCAGGCGGATCTCTGTGAGTTCGAGGCTAGCCTGGTCTCCAAGAGCTAGTTCCAGGACAGGCTCCAAAGCTACAGAGAAACCCTGTCTTGAAAAACCAAAGAGAAAAGAAAAAAGAAAAAGGGTCTTGATATGAGCCCAAGCTGGTCTCCAATACAGAGATTTTGATCACACAAATGGGCTTTCTGGAGTTCTCGTCTCAGAAGGAATTCTCACTATTATTCTTAGTCACCGGTCCAGGACTGTTCCTAAAGCTACTTGTCAAAAGAAGTCATGGAGTAGTCTTCGCATGGGTGCCAATGCCATACAACAGAAAGTACAAATGCTTTATTTAACTATGACTAGATGGTAAAAACTAATTGAAAATGAACTGGCATTTCTTCAAGAAACACAACGGTAAATTGGAGGCATAGCAAACAGCAAGGATTATCTGAAGATTGTCACAAATCCTTCAGGGCTAAATATAGTTCCTTAGTGTTAGATCACCAAATAAAAACAATTGGAAGTTTTAAGGAAATTATGTCTATTCCTGCTTCTACAATGCTATATAATCCACTTAATTTTACATGAAGATATAAAAAATAAATATTGCCATGCATTTCTTGCTGACATTTTAAATTCCCACAAATAAATAATGAAATACTCTCTAGAAAACTTTCTACATTTTACATTGTACTTACTGAGGGGCTTACAAATTGAGGTTTTTATAGCACCCTCAAGTTAAAAAAACAAAAACCAAAAAACTTACAAGAAGTCTAATTTTAATGCCCTTAAGTAGTGAAGAATGTTATAGAAAATTAATACACAAGCCCAAACTGGAGTGCAAACACCTTTTCACTGCAGGTTTTAATCGGAAAGGTTTGTGAACAAATTCTTTTCCAAGGGCATGCTGGAAACGATGGAGAAGGAAGTGGCAGAAACTGGGTGTCCTTTTTCAGGCAACTTATCATATTTCAGTTTCCCAAAACATCCCTGGTTAAGACTCTTATGATTAGAGTGATACAGTGTTTATAAGAGTTCCTCAGGCTCCTCATTAAAGCTGAAGTCACACACCAGTGACAGGTGGTCTGAGGGGTAGTGAAAGGACGGGAGCCGGCTGGGCCCAATCTGTTCTTCCGTGAGTAGTTCCAAAGCAGAGGTGACGTTCAGAGCTTGTCTGGAGTACCAGATGTAGTCCAGGGTGTGGCGACACTCCCCTGAGGTCCGGATCTTCCAGGTTGTGTATGGAGGCTCCGACTGTCCGTCAGGACTCAGCAGCTTGTAGGCGCTGTTGAGATTGAGGCTGGAGGAAGCGAAGTGTTTGTAGACTTCCTCAGTGGGCTCTGCATTGAAGTCCCCACAGACAATCAGGGGAATCTTGGCTCCCTGTGTGATGCCCTGCAGGTTCTGGAGAAGGTCACAGCCCTGAGCTGACCTGAACCGCTCCCAGCCCGTGCGTGCTTTTAAGTGGGTGACAGCAACACAGAATTGTCTGCCGGATTCCTTGCACTCTAGGGTCTGTGCAATGGCAACCTGGTTGGTTTTTAGGGTCATGGCTGTCAGCCTGATATTGGTGCTGTTGATGAGCTTGAAACGGTTTTGGAGGAAAAATAAAGCACAGCCATCTGGTCCGTTGTTGTGTTCAACATCAAGACATGGTGACCAGGGCTTGGGGAAAAATGTGCCTTGGTAGCCCAGTCTACTGAGGAGTGGTTGGAAGGTGTCAAAATAGTGGTCCACTTCTTGGAGGCACAATATATCTGGTTGGTAGGCCAAGAATTCCTCCAGAATAAGGCATTTCCTTTCTTCCCACTTGAGTGCTTCAACGGGGCACTGTACAAAGTTGTCTTTGCCTTCTCCAAGAGCTGAAAAGAAAAGCCAAGCATTTGTCAGCTACCACAGAACCACACCCTCAAAGAAAATGGGAGCCTGGTATAGTAAGAGTACTGGGAAGGCAGATTTCCATGAGTTTGAGGCCACTGGGGGCTATGTTATTGAGCGCCAGCCCAGCTAAGGCTACATTCTGAGACAGTCTCACAAAGGAACAAACCTACGAATGCAATAAAGCTCAGGAGCAGAGGCCTGCGGGTCTATATCTGCCTAGAGGCTGGGCAGTTCTAAGCTGTGTCAACCCACTCAGACAAAATAACCTCAGATCATCTGCTGAAATAGGCAGCACTATCTATCTATCTATCTATCTATCTATCTATCTATCTATCTATCTATCTATCTATCTACACACACACTAAAACTATTTTCATATAACTGTATTCTAGGATTAAGACCTTTGCCTTGGGGTTTAGAGAAACTTTGTTGTCCTGGGAATATAAAAGTGTGTCAATTTAAATAAACACTAGCTTTAACACTGCCGATAAGAAAGCCAAGGTAACTGATATAAATAGATACTATTCAGAATGAATGGGACAAACGAATAGCTTTTTCTCCTTATGAATGATGGGCACATGACTGTACAGGCGCCCGGGTTGGTGGGGTGGAAGTGGGCAGATATGAACAAGTATATGGTATGTGCATGAAATTGTCAAGAACAAAAATACTTTAAAAAGATTGGTAAGTCAGATACATAAACACATGAAAATGTCTTTTAGTTAGTGCTAAGGGAGTTGGCCAAATGGTATCGCGTCACTCCACAGCCTAGGTGGCAGTCATCACGGCTCAGCCTTTTGACTGCTGGGATCATAAACCCTCATGGACTGCCAAGGCTGATCTCACTCCTGCTTTACACAGCCCATACTACCCATTCAGTTTGTCCCCTGTAAATGCTGTCATGGTGCTATGGACCCAAGTTTCAGCCACAGAAGGTCTGAGGTGTTGAAAATATACCTCCACCCTCCCCCATTTCGTCCCTTCATATAGCACACGGGGAATGCACAGGAGCAGAAAGGCCTCAGCAGTCAGGCACAGCAGCCCCAGGCATACCTTGTGCAAGGATGTTCCACTGCATGACTCTAATGGGAGGGTAGCTACTCAGGCAATCTGTCCTTATGCCCACAAAACACCTCTGGTACCGGGGTGGCCGAGTGTGCAAAACAGCCCTGCATTCCTCAAGAAGTTCCTTAGGATCGATGGGTTCCAGATGTTCTGGGTCAGCCGACACCAAATACTCGGGGTGCTGAGCGGCTGCACTGCTGCTGAGTGTCTTGGAGAGAGCACTATAGAGTCTACTCGTGCCGTTTCCCATGGAACTCACTGCGGGAAGGAAGCAGACGTACAGAAAGTTGTCAGCATACACTGTGGATATTGGGGTTCCTAGGCTCCAGCTTCCCACCAGGACAGGTAATTCAAGTATTGCGTTAACCAATCTCTTAACAAAACTAATAAACCTGTTTACCTAACCTCGGTGACCTCTTCTAGTTGTCTTTATACCCACCCATTCTAACAAAATATTTGCTCTCCTCCTTCCTTTTTTAAAAATCTGTGTTTCTTTGTGTAGCTCCAGCTGTCCTGGAACTTGCTTTGTAGACCAGGCTGACCTCGAACTCAGGGATCCACCTGCTTCTGCCTCTCAAGTGCTAGGATTAAAGTATAACCACCACATCTGGACCCAAGTTTAGTTTTTGAAGGCTGCAATGTAGAAAGCTGTAGCCCTGGTGCAATGTTGGTACAGATCGCCCTGGTTTCACGTTAAGTGTCCATCGGGGCCAGTCTCTTGGAGACTCCTGTGGTTAGAACTGAACATGTACTCTTCAAAATATCCAGGGTGCAATCTGGGAAACACGGAGGAGATGCCCGAGTTCTGCTCAGCTCAGCTGGTTTCCATCTAAGCTTTCTTTTCCTGACTGCCTGCGTTTCCTAGACCCTAAAGACAGAACACATGCCCAGGGAGCAGCAGTGTCTGGAAAGACATGAGTGCTCACCAATGCTTAGGTTTTCAATTTGGGGTGGGTTGTGCGTGTGCGCGCGCGTGCGTGCGTGTGTGTGTGTGTGTGTGTGTGTGTGTGTGTGTGTGTGTGTATCTGCTGATCCGAATGCAGATTTGTCCTTCAGAGGCGCATGTTTTTGAACACTTGGTTCCAGGCTGCTGGTGCTCTTTGGGAAGGTGGTTTTATAGCCATTCTGTTTCCTGTGTGTGGATGAAATGATCAGCCAGCTTCCAGCTCTTTCCTTGCTCTCTCTGTCATGTTGGGCTCTTTCCCTCTGGAACTGGAAGAAAATAAACCCCTTCTTCAGTTGCTTCCACCTGGGGATTCTATCACACAAATGGGGGGTGTGGTGGTGACAACAGACACTCCTTTTGGTGGCAGTGCGAGGGGAGGAGCGAGAGCATAAGACAAGAAGTTATTTTGAAAATTTTTTCCTAAAAAGGAGAGAAATATCCAAGTAGCATTTTGTTTTTGAGATAGACTGTTAACGAAGTGTATTATTGCTGGCTTCTGGACCACAGCTGAGGCGGCTTATAAAAACCCCACTCTTTTCCAGGACACTGAAGACTCTGACAAAGTATGAAAACCAGTTACCTAGCCGGGCAATGATGGCGCACGCCTTTAATCCTAGCATTCGGGAGGCTGAGGCAGGTGGAACTCTGTGAGTTCAAGGCCAGCCTGGTCTACAAGAGCTAGTTCCAGGACAGGCTCCAGAGCAACAGCGAGAAACCCTGTCTTGAAACCCCCCACGCCCCAGAAAAGAAAACCAGTTATTCTGATGTTCATTATGAATTATATTATTTCTATGTGTGGCTAACTATCTGAAAAGCGCCTTGATGGGGCTTACATATATGTAAATTAAATATAGGCTTACTATTCAGCCAGGAGTTCACACCTCTAGGTATTTACTTAATTAAAACTAACATCCATTTGAAAATACTCACTGTTAGCAACCATGATGCCCTTCAGTATGTGAACAGTTAAACAAGGGTAGAATGCATAGCATTGGGTAGAAAGAACATGAGCTGACCAGCTATCTCTCAGTGGAAGAGGCCAGGCTCTACCCGCTAGACTGTTCATTCCCCTGGGGAGCACAGGGAACTCTGGAGAATGGTGTGTGTGCACATGGTTTGTGCTCTGGATGAGAATGGAACAAAGCTGTTTGAATACTAGCTTCCCAGTTGGTGGAAATGAAGTACAGCCTTGTGTGGAAGAGGTGTCATTGGGGGCGGGGCTTTGATGTTTGGGGGGAAAAAATCCCAGTGTGCCCTGTCTGCCTTTGCTTGAGGTTTTGAATTCTCAGCTGTTCTGCCACCATGCCTTCGCTCCATGCCCATGAATTCTTCTAGTCCTTTGAAACTGTAAACCCAGTTAAACACTTTGTTTTTCATAAGTTGCTTTGGTCATGGTGTTCTATCATGGTCATAAAAAAGGAACCAAGAAAGACTACAGAGAAACACTGTCTGGAAAAGAAAAAAAAAAAAAGGAAGGAAGGAACCCAAGAAAGTTATACATATACAGGAGCAGCCATAAAGAACGAATCTGATACCTGTAAACCTAAATATTAACTGGAGGTTGGAGATGCCCGGAGTGTCTCAACAGAGGAATCTGTGGATGTTGTGATCTACATATCTTTGGAAAGCAATGATTCAACAGCAAAGTACAGGGATTAAACTAACCACACTATGCTCTACTTGGTAAAGTCCGTTCTCAAAGGGCAGGGCCTAACAATACAGAAACCGCGGGCCATCTCTTGGTAAAATTATGGTGGTCAAAAATGAACAACAGGGCTGGGCGGTGGTGGCACACATCTTTAATCCCAGCACTCAGGAGGCAGAGGCAGGCAAATCCCTGGGAATTTGAGGCCAGGGTGGTCTACAAGAGCTGGTTTCCGGTCAGCTAGGACTGCTACACAGGGAAACCCTGTCTCGAAAAACCAAAAAAAGTGAACAGGCAAGTTTGACAGTTCACCTCAGCTCCTAAGTTGGCTTACCATGAACAGAAAATGCCATCAACTGGTGCAATGGAGATCCAGCCTAACTTTAAGAAGCCCGTTGCCATGGGTAACCCAACAGCACCATTCCTTGCAACAAATAAGCATCTGACCACATCACACCTCACGCAGCACGTCTCTAGCCCTACACATCAACACAAGGAATGACCTAGAATCACACAGACTGATGACCCCCAGCCTGGCTCACCATCGCTGGGAGCTTCAGAAATACACCCTGCTGTTAGCCCTTGCACTTCTGATACAACCCGAGAGTGTGGACTAGTCTAAAGCTCTTCACAGTACTTCACAGCAAGGCTGAGATCTACCAGCACACAAGAACATGAAGAAATCCTGCCCTTTCTCCTACTGAAGGCTGGATTTCTCAACCAGCAGGCGGCAACCAATTTTACACAGCTGTTTTCCTAACTGCTGTCTGTCAACAGGCAATTCAGTTTACACTGCCATCTAGTTACTTTCCATGCTTCATCCTTCTAAGTTCGGGATGATTATGAAGATAAAATATGACACAGATCTAAACCATTTTTGCCTAAACTTTTCTTTACATTTTATTGGGGTGGCAATGCAGGGCAGATGGAATTCAAGATTGTCTTTTTGCACCATCTAGTTATTCCTCAGACAATGTGGTACTCCTAGCAGCGAACCCCATTTTGTATTCCTGGATATGAGTTCAAAGACAACTTTGGCTGTCTCAAAACAATCAAAGATACACAGAGAATAAAGGGAATTTTGTTGTTTGAAGTAGAGTCTTGGGGTCTCTAGTAGCCCAGGTTGGTTTCAAACTGGTTTTTGAAGAGAATTTGGCCTGAATTCCTAATACTCCTGCCTCCACCTCCAAGGGCTGGGACTATCCTGCTAAGGGGATGTAATTAAGTTTGTCACTGGGCAGACTTTGGTGGCACACGCCTCCAAATCCCAGGCAGAGGTCGGTGGATCTCTGTTGTGTTCAAAGCCAGCCTGGTCTATAGAGCTAGTTCCAGGACAGGCTCCAAAGCTACAGAGAAACCCTGTCTCGAAAAACCAATAAATAAGTAAATAAGTACAGACTTTGGTCCTAGCGCTTGAGGCAGAGATTAAGATTGCTCGAGTCCAAAGCCAACCTGGTTTATGTTGTCCCAGGGCAGCCAGGGTTACAAACCTAGAGCCAGTCAAACACACCACCACCGTATTAAACAAGACATATATATTTTGGTTTTCAAGACAGGGCTTTGGTGAGTTTGGTGGAACTCACTCTGTAGACCAGACCAGCCTTGAACTCACAGAGATCCGCCTGCCTCTGCTTCCCAAGTGCTGGGTTAAAGGCGTGTGCCACCACTGCCCGGAGAGAGGACTAAATATCTGTCTTTATCTGGAGCTTCCTCTTCAGAGACAGAGATTGTACCCCGGACTTTGTATCTGCTAGGCAAGTGTGTGACTGAGCTTAACAGCTCCCAGCTGTGCGGGACAGGATGGTGATTTAAACAGACAGCTTTTCCTTTCTAACTATGTCTCTGGGGGCAACCTTATTAGTCGAGACCTAAACTGACGACTGGTCCTACCCAAGTCCTAAGAGCAAATCACCAGAAGACACCTCGCCATTCTCTAGTTATCCAGCAACTACTGTTTGTGCCCAGCTGTCCAGTCAGCAGATACTGTCCTCAGTTTGAGGTTAGTATCTCCAGCAACGACCCAACTAAAAAGACTAAAAGGTAAAGAGTGAGCAAAATCCAGGATTGTCTTAGGCACACACCTAGGGGGATTTGGAAGCTGATCAACCTTGGGCCCAAGAAAACCTGGAACAATGAAACAGACAACACTATAAACGACAAGTACCAGCAGCCCAATGCTGCCATCTGCTGGCCATGTACTGAACTACTTCAAAAAGTTGAAAAAGCTAATTTGGCAGCTAATTTTCTCATTAGGCGTATTAGAGTAGGTTCCAGAATAGATGTGGAAGACTTCAGGGAAGTAGGTGAAAGCTCACGAAAAATGTCCTCCTGTGGTGCTGACTATACTGCATGTTTTTAAGAAATCCAATAATCAAGCACCCATTTCTAGGTCTATGCCCAGACATTACTGGCTTTGCTGTTTGTTATATTTAAGACAGGGTTTCTCTGTGTAACCCTGGCTGTCCTGGAACTCAGGATACCAGGCTGGCTTTGAACTCAGAGATCTGACTGTCTCTGTCTCCCAAATGCTGGGATTAAAGGCATGTACCACCAATGACTGGATCCTACCAGATTTTTTAAACTTTAGTTGTCCTTGGACATTTGAAGCATTTTTCCTTTGACAACCCAGGTGTTAAAGTGTACCACCGTGGAACAGCTAGTACAAGGGCAGCGGCAGCACACAGCACAGGGCTTTAGGGAGTGTTAACAGCGCTGGAGATGTATGGTGGTAGAGCATGCATACAGTATGGCAAAATAAAAAATTAAGTTTTAATTAAAAAAAGAATGATGTGGGCTGGAGAGATGGCTCGGTGGTTAAGAGCACTGACTGCTCTTCCAGAGGTCCTGAGTTCAATTCCCAGCAACCACATGGTGGCTCACAGCCATCTGTAATGAGATCTGGTGCCCTCTTCTGACCAGCAAGCATACATACATACATATAGAACACTGTATATATAATAAATAAATAAATCTTAAAAAAATGATGTTGGGAAGTGATAAACTGCTTACACAGGATGAGCAAGACCCAGAGTTCAGTCTCTAGCACTATACTTAAATAAGTCAGCTCCGGCTCTGTAAGACTGAATAGATGTATCTTGCATATCTGAGTGATTGCTTTAACGTTAGCAATCCTCTAGTTTAATGAAATACACTCTGGGGCTTAAAGAGCGGGCTGTTAGAAGTGCAGATTGCTTCTGTGTTCCCACCACGCTTCCCAGCAATCTGGCCGCTCACCGCTCACCATTCCAGACGTGCCTACTGACGTCAGTGCAGTCTGGGCCCTGGAGCAAGTTACCTGCTGCACCTTGGACTGTGAGTGTCAGCATTTCCAACCATACTGGCTCCTGCAGGGAGGGACAGGCACACAAAGCAGCCCGTGTTTGGTGCCAGGAGTCATCAGAGGTCAAGTTTCGCCTCCTCCCTCGGTCGACGTCACTGCACACAGGCTGGTACAGCACACAGTGTACAAAGCCGTGTGTGACCTGAGTGGCATTTCCAGAGATATCCAGTGAAGGTCATAACTCTCAATCTAAAAATACACCCGCACCTAGACACAGTGTCACAATCCGAGAACAGCAGGCAGAAAGGCAGAGCAGAGGAGGAAGCCAAAGCATGTTCCAGAAAAGGGCTGAGTCTCCAGTCATAAGAAATCCTTTAACACCGGGGCATGCTCGCTGGTGACATCCCATCCCTAACATTAATAGGGGACTGCTCCAAAGAATGCCCTGCCTTCACGGCTGGGAAAGCGGACAGCTGAGTTCTCTACAACAGGGTCCACAACTGCGGTCCAGATCTGTGGCTGCCCTGGCGCTGTGCTGCTGCTAATAATCTATGAAATCACTTCTACAGCGATACGCCGTTGAGAAAAAAAAAAGCTGGCAGTGATATACCACGACATGGAAAAGGACTTGAATTTCAAATTTCAATGTCCATAAACGTTACATATTACATACTATCTGTGGAATTGCACGCTGCAACTCAAGGTTTAGACACGGATGAGGTTTAGAGAGTTACTCGGTTTGGGGGGGGGTCTTCACAGGAAGTTTGCCAACTCATGCCTTAACTTTTAAGATGAAACTGTAGCTGGGAATGGCTGCTCATATTTAACCTTAGCACTAGGGAGGCAGATGCCGGTGAAGCTCTGCGAGTTCAAGGTTGGGCTGGTCTACTGAGTAAGCCTCAGGCCTGACAGTCCCTACGTAGGAAGACTTTGTCTTACTAGTCTGTTTTATTCGTCTCCAGCTTCCCTCCCCCAGCCCCAGAGTTCACATCTACACAATAAAATCAGCCAAGTTTTCTGTTACTTAAGAAACCTTTTCACTACAGGAAGGCCCAGGGCCTTCTGGGGGTGGCAGCACATGGCTGGAAGCATTTGGGACGTTAAGCTAGATGACAAGAGGTTTGAACCCAATCTTTAGTACATATCGTACATATCAAGTGGGAAGGCAGTCTAAGCCACACAAGTGAATTTCACTAGGCTATTCAATGAGACATGTCACAAACAGTAAGACACAACTAAAGCAAAACTGTAAACTATTTTTTTTTAAATATAATTTTTTTATTGAAAAAAAAAAAAAGATTTCCGCCTCCTCCCCGCCTCCCAT
>NW_026067911.1:16672718-16686485 GCF_014885135.2 Alexandromys fortis | reverse complement strand
ATCTCATTATAGATGGTTGTGAACCAGCATGTGGTTGCTGGGAATTGAACTCAGTACCTCTGGAAGAGCAGTCAGTGCACTTAAATACCGAGCCATCTCTCCAGCTCCCCCCACCCCCACTATCTACCCTTCCTAGAAATCTTTTTAAGAATAAAGCACCTACTGGGCGGTGGTGGTGGCACACGCCTTTAATCCCAGCACTCGGGAGGCAGAGGCAAGTGGATCTCTGTGAGTTCAAGGCCAGCCTGGTCTACAAGAGCTAGTTCCAGGACAGGCTCCAAAGCCACAGAGAAACCCTGTCTTGAAAAACCAAAAAAAAAAAAAAAAAAAAACAAAAAAAAAACAAAAAAACCAAAGAATTAAGTACCTACATTCCAAAAACTTTAGGGCTGGAGAGATGCCTCTGTGATGAAGAGTGCTAACTGCTCTTGCAGATGACCTGGGTCTGGATCCTAGCACAGGGACTCAGAAGCGTCTGTAACTGTAGCCCCTGCAGATGACACCCTCTTCTGACTTCCCAGGGCACCAGGCACACATGTGTCGCACATACATATATTCAGGCAAACCATTCATACACATAAATAGATCTAAGAAAATTAAAAGGATCAATCAATATCAGAAGCCAAATTCTTGGGACCCATATAGTGCTGCTCACAACCTCCTGTAACTCCAGCTCAATGGGACCCAATATCCTCCTATGACTGCCTCAGGAATCTGCACGCGTGTACAGACACATACACATAAGCAAACAAACCCTATATCCGAGAGAGATTTTAAACAGCTGCACTAGTCTCAACCTGCCCTTCTTTCTCACAGATACAAGGTTTTTTGCTTGTAAGACAGAATCAGCTAAAGCTCTAAAGAAAAGCGGGTGCTATTATCTTAGGTCTTGCAAGCATGCCTGTCCTGTCCTCAAAGTGAAGCAGACTTGATCAGAAGCAATCCAGGAACAACACCCAGGGCATATTTGTTTAGATTTCCCCCTGATTTGTGTTGCTGCTGTTTGGAGAGAGGACCTTATTGTGCAGACTAGGCAGGCCTCAAACATGACATCTTCTGGCCTCAGCCTCTTGAGGTCTGGTCCACAAGCTCACTTTTCAAGGGTATTTCTGAGCAGGGAAATGAAGCGTTATGACGGAGAACACAGAAGGAAGGAAGGCAGCTTCCCTTACCTTTGGCATACAGAGTGGTCTCCACTGGCTTTCTCATTCTACAGAGAGGCCTACTAACTGCCACTTTCCAGATCCCCTTCCCACTTAGAGCCAGGCAAACTGGGAAGGTAGTTCAGTGGCCGTGTTCACCTAGTGTTCAAGAGGCACAGGATTCAATGTCCAGCACCGGATTAAAAAGACTTGTAGGAAGGGCAGATAAAAAAGGGAGACACAGGAAGGCTGAGAAACAATGCTCTAGGACTAAGGGACTTTCCAGAATCGTCATCCTAACCCTTCTTGCTGTTCTGAGGACTGAAGGAAGAGCTGTACCAATGAGTAACATTCTCTGGCTTTAGAGACAGGATCTTACACTTCCCAGGCTGGCCTTAGACTGGCTATATAGTGAGGACACGGATCCTTCTTCCACGGATGGCTCACACTACTCAAATTCTCAAGATGCAGTGACTTTAAACCAGGCGGTGGTGGCACACGCCTTTAATCCCAGCACTCGGGAGGCAGAGGCAGGCGGATCTCTGAGTTCCCAGCCTGGTCTACAAGAGCTAGTTCCAGGACAGGCTCCAAAGCTACAGAGAAACCCTGTCTCAAAAAAAGGGTTGGGGAGAGAGACTTTTTTCTAGTTTTCCACACACCCTACCATCTCATACCAATCTCCGTTCATAAAGGTGTCAGAAATGCATCAATATGTTAATTGTTTAGGGTCTGATAGAATATTCATGGGTATTACAATGGTATTCATATGCTATGTCTCTAAACTATTTTCAAAAGCTTAAGGCCCAAATACAACCTTCTCTGGAAAAAAAAAAAAAACCTGCATCAATAAAAAATTTAGGCAGGCTTCTAAGGTCCTTAGTGAAGTGAGTCTCCTTAAACCCTCCACATAGCCATGCCAGAACATCACCAAATGTCCAGGCTCAACTTACAGCTATCAAAGTTCAGAAAACCCGAGTGGGCCCCTGACATTTTCTGACACGGGGGAAAAAGAAAATGTTCATTGAACATTTGTACTCTTCATCTTTCTCCGAACACTCTGGTCTAATCTGACATGCTGAGTTCACCTTGAGAGCGTTTCAAGTGTTACTCAAGGCCATTAGTTAGTCTTCCTTCTACAGGAAGACCCTAGTATAGAACCTAACAAATCTAAAGGCTAGGGATGTAGCTCAATGCCTCAGAATTGTCTGCCATGTGTAAGAAAGGCTCCCAAGTCAACCCTCAGCACGGCAAAAACCAACAAAACACAAAAGAGACAACCAGGTTACCAAATGGTTTTACCTGGGCTAAACACCCAGGTGGATCATTCCTCAAGTTTCAAGTATTTCCTGAAGTACAATGACCACGATTTAAGAGGCTACAGAAGCCCTGTTAAGTTCTGAGAGTCAGAGGTAACCTTTAACATGCGGCTGTCAATCTCCCTTCTTCCTCCTTTTTCCAAGACACTAGGACAGTTGTCTTTCAGGCAAAGCTTGTTCTTTCAGAATCTTCTCCATGGTGCCTTACACTTCTAAGTAGCAGCTGGCGTTGAAGGTAAGGTTCTTGCTGCTCTTCCCCAGGGCCTATATAGTGGCTTACAACCACCCAGTAACTCCAATTCCAGGAAACCCAGGATCTTCTGACCTCCTCAGGCGCCCATGTACATGGTGCACTGACATAAATGCAAACAAAATACCCATACACAAAATAAAATTAGAGAGGAGAAAAGAATCCCTTGGTAAAGCTCAGAAAATGGCCCTGACCCCATGGAAGCACGGGAGACACTTGCTGAACAGAATTCATCAGGTGTCTTTTGAGGAAACAAATCTGTAACTGTGCACTTGACACTAAAAGTGCATTTCCTGAAGTGCTCTCCCTGTCCCACCACTACCCCTTCTCCAGTGGGCACTCTCTTCTTCCAGGGCTTCAAAGTTCTCCCCCAACAAATCCGGCAGCGATGACTGTTCAAGTCCTGCTGGGAACAGCGTGTGGACCAGTAGGTATTCAGTTCCACAGTTAGTAGATACAGTGCTATCAGCTGCAGCTGATGTGCTAATCTCTTCTAGATGACCTCTGGCGTGAAGACACAGCCAGCAAGGTCAAAGGATTTGCAAATGTCCGTGCATTGATTTTGATTCTAGAGCCACGGTTGTTAACACCCCCCACCCCACCCCCACCCCCTAACCCTGGCCTATATTTAAACTTACCATTGAACACTACAGGGAAACGCTACCTCAGTCCTCCACAAGAAAAGCATTTACTCTGTAGAAGTCTGATAAATTACAAGCTTTCCCGTTCCTTCTTTCTCATAAACAGCTTCCTCACATAGCTTAGGGGCCTACTAAATAAAGCTGCTTCTCAACGGAGCTGGTATTTACCTCTAAAACTGAACTCAGGAAAAAAAAAAAAAAGGCAGTGTTCCAGCGGTGGACTCTTCATGAACCAACGAGGAGGGAGAGACAGGAGAACAGCATTTCCAAGCCCACAGGTGACCACAGCACAGTCACGGTGGCAACTGCTGCCTCATTGAGGGATGCTGTCTTTGCTTTAGAGGAAAGCGACAGGGCTGCTAAGATCACCCCCCAAGGTTCCCTTTTAAGCCCATGCAATATAATATGTGGGAACTCAAAAGGGGCTGCGTTCATTCCCTGAGTACATCCAATGGCAGAATGCAAGTGAGACATGAATGTGTTGGGGGACTTGTTTGGGGCACTTAGGGGCAGCCTGCTTGCTTGGCCTAGTGGCCCATGTCTGTAAAGGAATAATAATCAGAGAATTGAGGTTATCTGTGGCCACAAAGAAAGTTTAAGATCAGCCTTAGACAACATAAGACCCTTTCTCAAAAAGGAAAAAAAAAATCTACTTAACACGAGCAAGGATCTAGGCCTAACCCTAAGAGAGAAAAGCAAAGGTGGAGGGGCTGGAGACAGCTGAGTCCTGCAGCTCTTCCAGGACTCTCTGAGATCAGGCGGTCGCAGAACCATCCCTAGCTCCAGCCCCAGGATATGATGCCCTCTTCTGGGCTCCTCGGGTACTCCCACATGTGTGGCATAAAAAACATACGAAGATTTAAAAATGATTTAAAAAGTGAGCAAGAAGAAATAAAGGAATTTGGGGTTCTGCTATTTCTCTTCAATAATATGGAACCTGGGTACAACCATTCAAAAAATTTTTTTTTGTTTGCTTGTTTTTTTGAGACAAGGTTTCTCTGGTTGTTCTGGAACTAGCTCCGTAAACCAGGCTGGCCTCAAACTCAGATCCGCCTGCTTCTCTCTGCCTCCCACCACTTGGTCTACAAGAGCTAGTTCCAGGAGGCTCCAAAGTCAGAGAAACCCTGTCTCAAAAAAACCAAAACCAAACCAAACCAAACCTTTGTGAAATCCCCCTCCCTTAAGGAGAAGTGAGAAGAAGCACACACAGTTCTGGAACTCATTACTGGCAGCCCAGGCTAGCCTTGAATTCAAAAACTACTCCTAGCCAAGCAGCACAAGACTTGAATGCAGAGATCCAGGACAGTAAAGACTATATACATTAAGACCTTGTGTCAAAGAAGAAAAAAAAAACAAAAAACAAAAAACAAAAAAAAAAAACCCTCACCAAATCTGCTTAAATCTCACCAGTCTGAAAATTACTCTATGTTGTATATGTGTGCAGGCACATGTAGATGCCAGAGGACACCTTGGAGGAGGAGTTAGTCCTTCTACCACAGGGGTCCCTGGAATTGAACTTAGGTCTTCAGACTTGGTAGCAAGCATCTTTTACCACCCGAACCATCTCTTTGGCCCCAAATCTTACCTCTTAATGGATATAAAGCTCTTTTGAATAGCCTAAAGCCTAGAACCTTCAATATTATATATATTACAGAATCTCTATTAAAGCACCCGTGGCGGGGATAGTGTGCAAAGATCTTGACTGAAGGAGCAATAACTCAGCGTCTCCCCCAACAGCTGAAGGGAGAACTACAAGAAACAGGAAAGCTGCCCACCTCCTGTACTGTCTAAAACAGTCTAAGTACAGGGCAATCCCACAAGTTCCTTCTTTGTTGCCAGAGACTGAATTTAGGGCTTGGTGCGTGCTAAAGCCTATCACTTCCCCACCCTATGGATTAAAAATCATAAAACCAAGGGGTTTCTCCTCCCCTTCCCTAACTGTGCCAGCCCCAGGGTTTCTCAGTGTGGCCCTGGCTGTCCTGAAACTCTGTTGACCAGGCTGTCTTCAATTCAAGAGAGCCAGCCACCTGCCTAAGCCTCTGGACATGCATAAGCCATCCTACGAAGCCTGACACTGCAAATACTCTGCCCCCATTATCCAGTTCTTCTGCATCTGTATCACAAGCTACCTGTGTTCACAGATGTGTTTAATGAGGTTTCTGAAGGGAGGGGCGGGATTTAAAATTTGAGCTGGTACCAGACAACTTTCCCACCCTCAAATGTTCCTCTTGAAAACAACCAAATCCAGTTATTGGTGATACGCATCCCAACAGTTAGTTCATAATGTGCCAAATTTCTACAGACCTGGAGGTGGGGGCATGGCTCTGGATTCTCAAAAGTTCACCATCTCTAAAACAGTTTAACATTCTAATTTTTACTTTGGTATGGGGTGGGAGGGCACTCCAAATTTTTTTTTAATATTTATTTATTATGTATACAATATTCTTTCTGTGTGTATGTCTGCATGCCAGAAGAGGGCACCAGACCTCATTACAGATGGTTGTGAGCCACCATGTGGTTACTGGGAATTGAACTCAGAACCTTTGGAAGAGCAGGCAATACTCTCAAGGACTGAGCCACCTCTCCAGCCCTAGGCACTCCAAATCTTGATCCTCCTGTTTTTGCCTCCTGAGTGCTGGGATTACAGGTGTACGCCACCACACCCATTTAACACCTTAATTTAAAAAAAAAGGCACTCAAAATGTCTGCTAAAAATGTGATTATGGGCTGACGAGGGAGGGGGGCTTGATTGGGGGAGGGAAAAGGGAGGTGGTGGGGAAGAGACATAAATCTTTAATAAATTAATTAATTAATTAAAAAATGTGATTATGGTTTAAGGTTTTGGCTTCACCCAGCTGGGTGGTGGTGGCGGCCCTCCTCTGATCCCATTGCTAGGGAGGTAGAGGTTCGAGCCCAGCCTGTGGTGTACATAATTCAGTTCAAGAAGGAGAGTCAGAGGCGCAGAGGCGCACGTCGAGAACCTGTCTTGTTAAAAAGAAAGCTTCAATGAACCTATACTTCCTAGTGTGCAATCTGTCCTTTAACCAATCCAAAACTCCACCAAAACGTACCCTAGTAAAATAAGGATGGCCATACAGACGTGTTCGACGGCAATAACCTAATTTGAGGTAAGAGGCAAATTACACTTTCTAGAAAAATATTAGGGAGCAATTGCTAGTTTTGAAGGAGACTACATGAAATAATTGCTTTGATTTGAGGGAGAAACTATTAATTTAAAAGCCATACTTAATTTGTGTGTAGTTTATAGCCGCACAATCTGCCCTTAGGCAGAAAGAGGACTCTCAGAACACAAGGGTGATATATAGGACTGGCGTCTGGTGAAGGCTGATTTACAATTTCTTCACCCAGGGATTTACGAGTGGAAGCCCCAACCCACCCCCTCCAAAAAAAAAGAAAACCGTAAAAAGTCAACACGTGCTGGTACTAACGCGGATTAAAGAAGATTCGGAGCCCGTAGGCCCTCAAACCCACGATCAAGCATCATTTTCGGCCCCCACCCCCCAAAGATGCTCATAAGCATCTGGGCAAGCGAAGCGTAACTACCCTGCATCCGGGGGTAAAGCGAAGCAAAAGATGCGAGCATCTGGCGGTGACCGTGGCCTCCGGAGCTTCAGGTAGATGAGACACAAATACCGAAGCTGGCACCCTGAGCGGCGCCCCGCTTCCTCCCCGCCGCGACCAGAAGCGGGGGACCGGCACCCACGGCTGCCCATTCATTCGGCGCCCTCACTCACCTGTCCGGGGACGCGACCTAGCGGCGCCCGAGGCCGCCGCCTGCAGTCGCGGGGACGCGGGCCGGGGTCCGAGCACCGGCGGGGCGAGCGTGCGACGCGGGCCGGGCGCGAGCGAGCGGCGCAGGCCGGGGGCGTCCCTGAGCAGCAGGGCCGAGCAGAGCCGCCGCGGGCTCTGATACATGCCGGGCGCCGCCGCCTCCTCCGCCGCGCTGACGAGCCGGGCCGAGCGGGTGCGGGCGGGACCGGGGTCGCTGCGGGGCTCCTTCCTCCCCGTGCCTCGGCGCGGACCGGACGAGCGGAGATCCGGAAGGCAGACGCGGCGAAGGCGGCGGCAGATCACTGGGGCGCGCGGGCGGAGAGCCGAGGAGCAGCCGGCGAGCGGCGGCGGGGCGGGCGCTACCACGAGGTGGCCGGGGGGGGGATCCACGCGCACAGCCCGGGCGCAGTCGGCTCCTGCCGGGGATGGACCCGCTGGGACCAGAGAGAGACACGGAGAGGGAGACACCGGCTCGGCCACGGGGTGGAGAATGCGGAACGGCGGCGGTCGCGGGAATTTATTAGAGAGGCGTTCCGGGAGCGGGCGCCTCCTCCTGCCGGCTGCGATGGGAGGATCCACAGGCAGGGAATCCCGGGTTGGCTCCTGGGTGTGTGCGAGCGCGTGGTCTGTGAGGACGTCTGGCCAAGGCGGTCGACTCCGAAGCAGGGATGCGAATGTGTCACCGTGGAGCGCAGCCTGCTTCGGTGGCGGCGGCCAGAGCGGCTGAGCACGCGGCGGGCGTTAGAGCGTCGATCGGCGAGACTGCCAGAAGGTCTGTGAGAATGGCCGCTTGAGACGAGCCGTGCTTGGGGGTCTGGAATTCACACACCCGAGGGAAACGGCTCTTCAGTCACGGGAATCAGAAGACCTTGCGAGGACAGATTAGATCCGATGGGTGTTAACCGAATTTATAGAGGTCACAACCAGTGCCCCAAGCCAGGGCGAGCCGCCCATCCTCTGTGTGTGCTGGTGGTTCGCGCCTTTAATTCCAGGTCAGCTAGAGCTCCTCAGTGAAGTCCTGTCTCAAAAAAAAAAAAAAAAAAAAAAAAGAAAAAGAGAGAGAGAGAGAGAGAGAGAGAGAGAGAGAGAGAGAGAGAGAGAGAGAGAAACACACACACACACACACACCCACAAAATCTGAGCAGTAAGTGGCGAAAAGCAGGAAAAGGAGACTTACTTACTTAATGCGGCCGCTTTGGGAAGATTGTTAACTCTAGTGAGCCTTTTTCTGCCCTGCGAAGCCAGTTCCCAAATAACCACACGGAGAAAAGCTTGGCCTTAGGCTTGTCCCACTAGCTCTTTTTTTTTTTTTTTTTTTTTTTTTTTCCTTTCCCGATGCTGGGTTTCTCTGTGGCTTTGGAGCCGGTCCTGTCCTGGAACTAGCTCTGTAGACCAGGCTTGCCTCGAACTCATAGAGATCCGCCTGCCTGTCTCCCGAGTGCTGGGATTAAAGGCGTGCGCCACCATCGCCCGGCCCCACTAGCTCTTATAACTTAAACGAACCATATTTTTATTAACCTATGTTCTACCACGTGGCGTTTATCTCCCATTTTGCACCTATTTCCTCTCCATGTCTGGCTGACTGCTCTGCCTTTCTTTTTCCCAGAGTCCTCTCGGTTCCCAGGATTCTCGCTAACCTCTCCGCCTAGCGATTGACCATTCAGCTCTTTTATTAAACCAGTCACAGAGACACATCTTCCCACAGTCTACAAATACCCCACAACAGTTAACCTCCCCACAAATGGCTCTTTGGGGTCGGGGTCCTGAAGTAAGATTAAGGCTTAAATGTTGGGCCAGATCAAGGTGTGGTTCCCAACACTGGGCTTCAATCTCATCCTTTAAGGTGGTCTGATTAGGTAGAACTGTGTCAATTCTCCATCTGGGAGACAAATTCCTCTTCAGGCTGAGGCCTTTCCCTTTTCCCATCAGGAATCTTCTGTGGGAAATTCCCATTATTTTGGGGGGGTCCATTGTTTTATTAGTCTAAGATTCTCTCTCCTCTTTTACACACACACACACACACGCACGCACGCACGCACGCACGTTCTCTTTAGAATACCCTTATTTCTGCCAGATCTGTTGAATGGATGCTACGATGCAGGCAGAACTGTGTTTGAACTGGATATCATGTGATCCAGGAAAAGGCAGGGAAGGGCTGGTAGAGCACTTACTCAGCATGTGAAGGACCCTGGCTGCACCCTTCAGTCTCTAAGAAAGAGTGGGAAGGGAGCGGGGAGTCAGGAGAGAGAATAAAGAGGGCTTCTAACTTCGAGAAAGACTTACTTGAAGAAACATCTCAGGTAGATTGTGTAAGGGCTGACTAGCCAGCCAGCAATGGAAGGGGAACCTTGGACGAGTATCACCACCATCCAGGATTCAAACTGTTTGTCAGACCCGGGTTATAAATCTAACGCCCACAGATGGCGGATGAATCAGCTGGCAAGCTGATGCCAACATCTGGGGGAGGAACTTAGCTGGTCGTTGGGATCCCCGAGGCTGTTCTTAGGTGCACAGCGATCACACCCGAGTCATTCGGTGAGGCAAAGGATGCTTTGCAGCTACGACAAGATGTCACCAACGGTCGGTTTACAATTTAGGTAATGGACACGTCAGTGTTGACCCCCTTCCCCGCAACCCTCTTTTCCGCCTTCCCTTAACCCCACAAGCAAAGTTTATTCTTGAATAGGCAAGAAAATGAAAGCGTAGCGATGAATGAAAGAGCCAAAGAAAGTTGAGGAGCTAATTAACAAAATTTTAAAAGAGGTTTGAGTGGAGGTATCCTGTGTGGGTAGAGAAAGCTGCCCCGCCCCCAAAGCCATAGGTTGTTAGAGCTCCCAGTGCCAGCTGTGAGCTCCTATACAGATGGTTATCCGGGAAAGCTCCCGAAACCACTAAAGCAGTACAGGCAATTGCCACGGCTGTTGGTTGCCTACCCGAAATGACCGGTAAGACCCTGAAGTTATCATATATGTTAGCCACAGAACATGGAGAAATCCAACTGGAACTGGCCTGGAAGCTTCCTCCCAGTTAGCACTCTCAAGGCACTATACAGGCTGCTTGGGGAGGATCGTGGTCAACAGCCTTACTCAGTATGGAGCCAGTGGGCCCCAATACCAGGCAACCTGTTGGTGCAACACTGCCGAGTCTATTAAGGTGGTAATGGACCACTTTTCTCATTAGATTTGAGGCCTGCTCTGGAGGAGGAAATTCACTTCTGGCATTGCAAAGGCAGACAAAAGCCTGAGCAAGGAGAGGCCGTAGACCTTAGTAGGAAAGCTGTGTCTTTTTATTGTTTTATTAAATGGACATGACGTGCCTTTCAAATGGCCTTCTAAATAACCATGTTCCCGCCCGTTACGGCTGCTGTCAGCTTCGGTTAGAGGAGGCTCTTTTTGCAGTGGTCAGCGGTGACTGCAGAGACTCATAACTAGTCATAGTACAGAGAATTATTGCCCAGCCATAAAACTAGGACATCGGTGCCACCCTTCTCCTCCAAGGGTCAGGGAACACTGAAGAAGACGGGGAGAAAGCAAGAGGAGCTGGATGAGGTGGCCAATGCCTTTAATCCCTGAACAGAGGCCAGCCTGGTCTACAAATCGAGTTCCAGACAGCCACTCTGTCTGAAAAACAACAACAAAACTAACAAACAAACAAAGAAACAGGAGGGGAGGGGCTGTATGTAACTCTTCTTGAATACTTGTTTTTTGTTTGTTTATTTGTTTTGGTTTGTTGAGACGGGGGTTTCTCTGTAGCTTTGGAGACTGCCTTGGAAGGTGGGGTTTCAGGACAGCAGTACCTAGCATTGGTAAGACTTGAGGGTAGGGTGTCCATAGGGATTGTCATAAGGTAAAAACTGTGGGTAAGAAGTAAGTGTGGGGGTTGGAGGCTTAGCTGGAGGGTAGAGCAAACTTAGTGTGGGCAAAACCTCGGATTCTTCAGCAGGAGTGCAGGAAAGTCTGAGAAGGGGAACTGACTGAAGTGTGAAGACTTTCAGTAGTTCGGTGAGGTTGTACTTTCAAAGCTTATGGTTGCTTTGTGACTGGCCTGGAACTTTCTATGTAGATGAGGCTAGCCTCCAAGATACAGCACTCTGCCAGCCTCTGCTTCCTGAGTGCCACCAAGACCTGCTCAGAGTTGCTTTTTTTAAAAACATCATCTAGGAAGACCTAAGCTTTGAAACTAGTACAAGATACTTTGGGCTGTGGCCTACATTGAGTTCCTGGGTAGCAAGAGTGACATAGGAGACCCCAGTGTATTGGGGCGGGGGTATAGTAATGTCTAGAACAAATTACTCAGATGGCTATTTTGGAGGAGAGTTGGGAGGTAAAATTATGAGGACTTTTCTCTCTCTCCTTTCTCCCAATCTATCTTTTATTTTGCCTTTTTCTTTTCTTTTTTGGTTTTTCAAGATAGGGTTTCTCTGTGTAACAGCTCTGGCTGTCCTGAACTTGCTTTGTAGACCAGGCTGGCCTGGAACTCACAGAGACCTGCCTGCCTCTGCCTCCCGAGTGCTGGAGTTAAAGGTGTGTACCACCACCACCTGGATATTTTGTCTTTCTTTCAGTCCTTTGTCTAATCTTTTTTGTTTGCTGGTTTTGTTTGTGACAAGGTCTCACTCTTTAGCTTTGGTTGGCGTGGAATGCATTCAGTGGACCTTAAAGGCACAGAGACCCCCTGTTTCTTCTTTTGGACTGCTTCAAAGGCTGATGCTACCACACCCATTTCCTAATCCGTTAGTGATTTTTACTGGTAATCTCTGTACAGCCCCTCCTGTCCTCCTGTTTATCTAGAGAGATCAGCCCCAGATTCTGGTGGTTTCCCAGAAGAGGAGATGGCCTCTGGGTAAAAAGGCCTTCCTGGCCCAGCGAGGTCCTGAGGCCTACCAGTCCCTCACTCAGGAAGCCAAGGAGGAGTAAGAGCTTGCTCGAGATTCTTCAACAGAAGTTCAAGGTCAAAGACCTTGTCCATAAACTTAAGCCTGGGTGGTGGCACGTGCAAAGTGGTCTGAGTTTGAGGCCAGCCTAAGGTAAATAATGAGTTCCAGGTCGACTTGGGCTACAGAGTAAGACTCTAACTTAAAATTGAACAAAGGAGAGAGCTCAGATGTAGCTCAATTGGCATTAGGTCACAGACGTTGCCCCTCCTGGGAGCCACAACTGATAACAACTGATATCCAAGGCAGTAACTTCCCTAAACTAAAGTGCTTAGCAGCCCCAGAGTAGGGTGGGACAAGAAGATTAGTTCCTAAATTTTGACTTTATACCCTGTCTAGTTTTAGTACCTTCACTAATCAGCTACACTCAGACTTAAACTTGCCTTCCGGTCAAAGTCTCTAAACCTAAGGAATCTTCTTTGTTCTGTGGGTAGTTGTTGGGTCTCTTAGCCCAGCTTCCTCCACTTTAAGTAGCCAGCATTGCTAAAAGATATACCTCTCCTTAAACCCATCTGTAATGATCTGTCTCTTTAAGAGACAAGCCATGCCCACCCCCTCCCCCATCCACTGAGGCAGGCAGATCTTCAGCTTCCAGCCTGAGTTTTCTCTTTTTTCCAGCTCCTTCTCTGAGAGGCAGCTTCCATCTTTCCCTCCTCTCCTCTCCTCTTCTCTCTCTCTCTCTCTCTCTCTCTCTCTCTCTCTCTCTCTCTCTCTCCTCTTCTCCCCCTTTCCCTTCCCCTCCATAACCCACCTAATAAATGTCCAACCTCACTCTGCATGGTGTGCCTATCTGTCTGCCTCTCACCTGCCCACCATTGCCACTTGGCTCACTGAGGGGGGGGAGACACCCGCTGGGGACCAGCCACCTTTGGAGACCTGTGGCATGGTCTCATGTGCAGTCCCTGCCTAGAACTGGCTGCTCTCAGGACCCCCTGCCCACTGCCTGCCCACTGGGATCTGCAGCAAACTACTCGGGGATCTGCAGCAATTTTTATTTTCCCATTACACCATCTCCTGCATCTCTCTATCAAATCTGGAAAGAACCTGTTATTTAAAACATTTGGCATGTTTGCATAATATACATGACATGTTGGGCTCCATCCTTGGCACCTCTTAAGCCAGGTGTGGTGATCCCTGCACTTAGGAGGTGGAGACAAGTGGGCCCAAAGTTCAAGGCCATTCTTGACTGTGTAGGAAGTTTAAGGCCAGCCTAGGCTATATAAGACCTGGTCTCCAAAAACTACACAATCCAGGCTGTGCACTTCCTCTTCCAGTTTACAGCCTTTTCTGCAGCCAGGACTTGGTGTTGGAGAATTTGGCTTTGCCCGGGGCAGAATGATGGAGGTTGTCTGTACTAATGGTATGGGGAAGAACATTCTCAGAGAATGCAGCATGGATGACGTTGAGGTCCTGAAGGAACTGGGACCCATTGGAAGGAGCTTGTTCTTAAGAAGTGGTCGGTCTACTCTTTGGAAAGCCCTGGGGGCCTATGGCTCTGGCAGGTGAATCTCTGTGAATTTGAGGCCTACAGAGCAAGTTCTAGGACTAGTTCCATAGCTACCCAGAGAAACCCTGTCTCAAAAAAAAAAAAAAAAAAAAAAAAAAAGCCCAAACAACAGGGGGAAAGCCTAGCAGCAAACCAGCTGGAGGTAGCAGAAATGGGTGGGAGAACAACAGGGGAGTCGTTCTGGGA
>NW_026067911.1:16667597-16672098 GCF_014885135.2 Alexandromys fortis | reverse complement strand
TTTTTTTTTTTGGTTTTTCGAGACAGGGTTTCTCTGTGGCTTTGGAGCCTGTCCTGGAACTAGCTCTGTAGACCAGGCTGGTCTCGAACTCACAGAGATCCGCCTGCCTCTGCCTCCCGAGTGCTGGGATTAAAGGCGTGCGCCACCATCGCCCGGCTATTTCTACATTCTTATTTTTGGAATCTACATTTTTATATTCTTATTCTTGGACCCTTCACTGCGGATCTTTTCTAAAAGTCTGAGCATGCTAAGCACACATTCTACTTCTGAGCTATCCTCCTGGCCCCATTCTCCTGGATGGGCTATCGTGTTTTTATTTGGGTGTGTGGATGGGGTGGGCTCTCACCTGAATGCATATGTATAGGTCAGCTTCAGGCATGTTCCCCTGTGCTCTCAATTTTGTGGTTTGAGAGAGGATCTCTCACTGAACTTTTGAGTTGGCGGTTTTAGCTAAACAGGCTGCCCAGCATCTCCTGATTACTGTTACTGCCTGTAGTGATTTGAATAAAAACGGCCCTCACAGACCCATAGGGAATGGCACTGTAAGGAGGCATGGCCATGTTGGAGTGGGTATGGCCTTGTTGGAGGTCGTGTGTCACTAGGGGTGGGTTTTGGGGACTCAAAAGTGGCTAGTCTCTTCCTGCTGCCTGCAGATCCAGAGATACGTAGAACTCTGCTCCTTCTGCAGCACCATGTCTGCCTGTGTGCCACCATGCTTCCCACTGTGATGACAATGGACTATACCCCTGTACTGTAAGCCAGCCACAATCAATTGGTTTCCTTTGTAAGAGCTGCCATGGTCATGGTATCTCTCCACAGCAGCAGAAACCCTAAGACACGCCCTCCCCAGCACTAGGGTTATGGGCCTGCCCTGCCGGCTTTTCACAGAGATGATGAGGAGTCTGCTTCGGATCCTCAAGCTTGTGTAAGAAGCACAAGCCCTTTACACATTGGGCCATCACCCCGGTCCCCTGTGATACCATTTTGCAAGAAATTACAACTGGGGGAAATTGGGCAAAAGGTACTTGGGATCACTTTGTACTTCTTTTTTTCTCTCTTTTTTTTTTTCTTTGTGATAGTCTTACACTTCCCTGTAAATCTACAGTTAGCTCAAAACAAAACATTCAGAAAACATTCAATAAAAAAAAAATCAATAGATCAAGCCTGTCTGCCTTATTCTCATAGCTTTTTGGCAGTACTTTTGATGGTCTAGCGGCCTTTTTAAAATTTTTTTTATTTTATTTTTTGCTTCTCTCTCTCTCTGAAGTCCAGGAAGGGTGTCAGTTCACCACAGGTGTTTCTGAGGAGACTTCTAAATGTGCCAAAAAGGACCTGCTATTTTGCCAGTGCGTGAGGGAAGCCATGCTAACCTTTCCTTGGCAAATTTCTACGTAAGAGATTATTATTATTATTTAATTTTACTGGGTTTTCTTTTGAGATAAGGTCTCATTGTGTGGATCTGGCTGTCTTGGAATTCACTATGTAGACCAGGCTGGCTTTGAATTCACAGAGATCCACCCGACTCTGCTGGGATCAAAGGTGTATGCCACCCTGCCTGGCCTGTGTAAGTAGTTAAATCAGGCACTGGACCCAAGTCAATTACAAGCATGATTTCCCATGGGAGAATCAGGAGAGCTAGAATTTTTTTTTTTTTTTTTTTTTTGTGAATGACCGGAGAGGTGGCTCAGTGGCTAAGAGCTATGACTACTCTTCCAGAGGACCTGAGTTCAGTTCCCAGCACCACATGGTAGCTCACAGTTCCAGGGGACCTAACACCCTCACTCAGACATACATTCAGACAAAACACAGATGCATATAACCTTAAAAAAAAGGTTTTGTTTTTGTATTCCCCAAGACCTGAGAGGAGGACAGAGCTCGCCACACGAGGAATTCTAGGCTTTAGGTAGTATTGAATTAGGACCGCTGAAAAGATGTCGTGAAGAGAAGGCGAGTTTTTATGGAGGCGCTAGAGGGCCGGAGCTGATGCTGGCTCTCTGAACTTTGGCAGACTGCCACAATGGGTCTGAATTTTCATTCCTTCATCTGGAAAGCCGGTCAAAGAGAACCGACCATGCCATGAGAATTACATCAAAGAGTACAGTGCTTAGCGCACCGTCTTGGCATTCGGCAAACACCAGTTCTTTCCCACTTGTGCTTCTCAAGCAGCAAAGCAGCTTCTAGGTCGAAGGGCTGTCTTCCTGTTGCCTATGGGCTGCCAGGGCTCAGCACGAGCTGGCGGGAATTCAATCGAAATGAAAGGGAGCTTTAGAATCGTGTGACTTAGAATTAGACAAACACGGAAGCAGGTTGAAATCAACCGTGCCTTAGAACACACTGATAACCGTCTCACAGTCCATGTTTATCTTCTTCCCCTCCCCCGTGTACCCCGACTGTCCTGGAACTCGCGCTGTAGACCAGGCTGGCCTCGAACTCACAGAGTTCCTCCCTCTGATGGGTTAAAAGCGCGCACCACTACCACCCAGCTTTATTTCTTTAATCAGGGCCAGTTTCAGTCTCTTAGAAAATAGCAGGAGGCTGTGGAGGAAAGGTCAGGTGCTGGGTGGGAAGCCTGTTAGGTTTCCCGCGGCTCCACAGAGAGATGGCCCAGTTGGAGAGTGCCAGTTCAGTTCCCAGCATCCATGTCGGGCGGCTCACTTTGTGACGACTTCTCCAGGTCCTGGGATCAGACACACCTCCAGCTTCCATGGACTTGTACACACACACACACACACACACACACACACACACACACACACACTAAAAAACCAAAAAGCCCATTCCTCATTCCCTTTGCCCAAAGCAAAACAAAATATCTAGGAGCATTGATGTTTTAGCTGGTATTTAGCAAAATATATATTTTAAACACTTTTTATGGGAAAAGCCTGTTTTCCTATTTTTTTTTAAAAGAAATACATGGCTATACAAGGCCATTTTCATGCAAGTATATAATATTCTTTGAGTATACTGTCCCTACCCACTATCCCCTCTTTATTCCTTTTTTAAAATTTTAAGTTGATAGACAGTTTCATACATGCACAGGATACATTTTGATTACTCTCTTCCCGCCCTCTCTCATCTCTCTCCTGTCATTTTATCTTCAGCACAGTGACTGCACCTCACTCTACAGCTATCTCAGCCAGCAATTGCAACTCGGCAGATAGCAGGCTGCTTGTCTAGCAATGGCCTGGCCTCTTAGCTGCAGCCTGCGGAGAATTCTGCTCCCTCAGGCACCGGTCCTGTAGCTGCTGCTTTAACTAATTCTCAGTCGTTCTAATTATGAATAAGTCTAGAGATGCAAAGACTGGGGTGGAAACCTTCAAGCTCAGAGAGGCTGTGTAGCAACTAGCTAACTCTCTGTCCTTGCTTTCATCCACAGAAGGCCTGGGCTTCCGCATTGCCAAACCAGAAAAAGCTGCGCCACTCCAAACCCCACCCCACTACCTCTCTCTCTCTCTCTCTCTCTCTCTCTCTCTCTCTCTCTCTCTCTCTCTCTCTCTCTCTCTCTCTCTCTCNCTCTCTCTCTCTCTCTCTCTCTCTCTCTCTCTCTCCCTCCCAGATGCCCTCTGTTGCCCCATGATTGCTTTCTGACCATTAGCTGCTAATACAGTCTCCTAACCCAAGGTTAATTTTATTTAATTAACACAAACTCAAACTCAGGGTTCATGGTATGATGGACTATCCCCCAACACTCTCCTACCCCTTTCACCTGGGTCTTTCCTAGATTCGTGATTTCTGTTGTGTGACCTATTTATTTTAATCACGGCCGTCACTGTGACCGCTGGATGTGGACTATCCTTTGGAACCTGGTGGGCTCACCAGTGGGTACAAACTTGAAGGCAATGGCTCCGCCTTTCCCTGACTATCTGTAGGAAATAGTCCAGCGGTGAGGGATGGGGCTCCCTAAGCTTCTCCCTCATCCTTGCTCGGCTATTGGTGAGACTATTCTGGTGCCTGCCCCGTGTAGTTATCTGTATTTGTTGAGAGCTCAGATCACATTGGCTGCATATTGTCAAGATGTCATTTTGCTGTCCTTGTCCCTGTCTTTCAGATCTTACAGTCATCCCATCCCCTTCTTCCGCAGGGTTCCCTGAACCTTGGAAGGGATGGTATAAATGTTTTAAGGCTGAGCGCTCATCCCTGAGCAGCAGCTGTGTGTGTCTACCCTCACTGTAGTTTACTGGGGAGCGGCTTCTCTGAGTGTGACTGAGAGTACCACTGTGACTAGAAACACATGTATTTATAAGGTGGGTTCAACACTGTGTCAGCTTAGCTACACAGCAGAATTAAGTCCCCATCCCAGGTGTTATCATTTATAAAGAGGAGGTGGGGGACCCGTACCACGAGGGATGGTGGTCCTCTGGAGGGTGGCCTGAGGCCTTGGCAGGGTGGGAGACAGACAGACAGATAGATCCGTCATCGCAGAGAGAGTTTGGGTATAGAGTTTATTTAGTGGGTTATGGAGGGGAAAAAGAAGGGGAGAAGGGGAAAAGGTGGGGGGGGG
>NW_026067911.1:16661208-16665014 GCF_014885135.2 Alexandromys fortis | reverse complement strand
TCCTCCTCCTCCCCCTCCTCCTCCTCCTCCTCCTCCTCCTCCTCCTCCTCCTCCTCCTCCTCCTCTTCTTCTTCTTCTTCTTCTTCTTCTTCTTCTTCTTCTTCTTCTTTCCAGTTCTAAGGAGCAAGTGGTCCCATGCATTTTCATTTGGGCGATGTTCACCCGCACTGCGCTCCCCTGTGACTTTTCATGCACAACTGTTTGTTTCTACCGTTAATCTTTCCTTCTGGACCCAAGAGAGACCGCCTTTGGCTATTTTCATTTTACTGTTTTAGATCTTAGAAAGGTCTGTAGTGTAAGAGACAGGGAGGAGACTAACACCTGGAGGAGAGAAATTCAATAAAAGTTTGTTTCCCCAAGGACGAATGTGCCAGAAGCAATGACTTGAATCTGTGAAATGATCCAGCCATTACTGAACTGTGGAGAAAGCCAGGCTGAAGGGCGGGAGTTCCCCCTCTCTTTCCTTTGCACTGAACGTTTGCTCCAGTGAAAAATGGGATTAGAAGCCCTACGTGCGAGTCATCCACTTGGGCGGAAAAAGAATGTTACTTTTATGCCGTCTATTAAGGCATTGACCTGTCCCATATGCGCCGGCACTTACCAGGGAAAGAGGAATTTGCCCAATAAAAATTGAAAGCACATTTCTGAAAAAAAAAAAGTTTTCCATAAATCTTGCAAATTACTGTCCTCAAATATTCCAGGCTCTAGTGGAGCTGCACCTCCGGGGAGCGATGGGGAGATATCCACAAGCAGCACTCAGGGCTTTGACCTGTCTGCACAGGAAGCCCTCGTGTTGGCTGCCTGAGTGGCTGGGAGCACTGTGGAGAACATGGCCCCAGAGACCTGCCTTCCCTAAAGCTGGGGACACACAGCCCAAACCTCCCCAGGGTGTCAGGTTCCAACTTCTGTTTGCTAAGTGCAGCTGGAGGAGTGTGCACAAGGCTCTGCTGCCGGAAATCTCGGCAGCCCACCTCGCTTACTTCCCAAGCGGCTTTGCCCCGGAGACAAATAGGAGGATCAGGCAAGCTCCAGTTTCAGCCTGCCCTTTGGGGTTGATGTCTGATCGCTCTGGTAATGCCAGGAGTGTCGAATAATGGTTTAGAGAGCGCAGATGGGCTCACTCCTTTTTCCTGGTAGGTGTTTTGGTCAATACGTGTAACATGGAGTATTCTGCCATCTCCATTGTACCAGGAGGTAGAAACCCACCTGCACGTCGCCATTTGAGGCTGTGTAGGTTGTGCTGTGCACACACAGGCCAGTCCAGGCACACATGGGATCCGCAGTATGGCCCATCGTCTGTACCTGACATGTTCGTTCTTTGTGGCCAGCATGGCTTAAACACTTGACCTTGCCACCCCAGCCTCCTGGGTGCTAGGATCACAGGTAGATGCTTCCTGCCGCTCTGCTCAGTGATCAGCGAGATTCTTTTACTAAACTTTTTTATTTGATTTTTTTTTTTTTTTGGTGAGAAAGGTGTTTGCTTTTTAGTCCAGACTGACTTCAGACTTGTGATTTCCCCTGCCTCAGCTTCCTGTGTGTGCTGATTACAGGTTTGTGTCACTGCGCGAAATTCCACATTGATATCTTTGGTTGTTGTGTTTTGCTTTGAGACAAGGTCTCACGTAACCCAGGCTGAACCCAGACTTGGTGTGTATACTTGGCTGGACTTTAGCTCTTGATTCTGCTGTCCCTACCTCTAGAGTGATGGGATTCTAAGTGTAGGCTTCTACGCCAGGTTTTCCATATTGGCTTTTAAACCAGCATCTGATTGGGTTTTTGGATCCCAGAAACGAGTTTTATGATTTGCCAGCTAGTCGTCGCTGACCTGGAGGAATATGAAAGCTGAAACAAATCTTTTGAAAACAAAAACTAGGCCTGGCATAGATATGGGATTGGTAATCCCAGTTACCCAGGAGGCTGAGGCAGGAGGGTTATAATAAATTCAAGGTCTTCATGGGCTACAAGGTGAGATCAGGGCTAGCCTGGGCAACTAAGTAAGACTCTTTCAAAGTATAAAATTGAAGAACTGGAGAGGAAGCTTAGCGGTAGAGCACTTTGCTAGCCTGTGCGATGCCCTGGTTCCGCCTCATTCTCATTCCCCAGACCAACCAACTAACTAACCTGTGAAAACCCCGGGACTAGGGATGTAGTTTAGCTGGCAGAGCTTCCGCATTGTGCAGTGGGCACCGGATTCCATGCCAACGCTGCATAAACCAGGGCATGGTAGCACACTCCTGTAATCCCAGCACCCAGGAGGCGGAGGTAGGAGAATCAACTGCACAAGGAACTTGAGACGATTGTGGGCTACACGAGGTCCTGTTTAAAAAGAAAGGAAACAATAGCCGGGCGGTGGTGGCGCACGCCTTTAATCCCAGCACTTGGGAGGCAGAGGCAGGCGGATCTCTGTGAGTTCGAGACCAGCCTGGTCTACAAGAGCTAGTTCCAGGACAGGCTCCAAAACCACAGAGAAACCAAACCACAGAGAAACCCTGTCTCGAAAAACCAAAAAAAAAAAAGAAAGGAAAGGAAACAAAAACAAGAAGAAAAAAAAAAACCCTAACACTAAAGCAACTGAAGCTAAGTTACATGTCAGGATAGTGTCTGTGACTGGCGTTTGCTGAAGGAAGAGTTATTCTTCACCATTCACTATGGGCATCTATCAATAGTAGATGAGATGCTCTATCCACACATAGTCTAGCATTTAGGTTAATCTTAAATGGTGAAGTTGTGCTGTGACAAGCAACACTATTTGGTGGTCAGGAGTGGCTGCCGTGTCTCTAGGGAAACCGGGAAAGACTGGTTCCCAGGACGGAAGGTTGTGTGGTAACTGAAGCATGGCATCGGCATACACGCCCCCGCTGAGTCAGACTTCTCAGGCTGATGCTGTATCCTTGGAAACTGTGGTGGTGTCTGCAGCAGGGCTAGAGCCTCTGACAGCTAAGGGAGTCGCTGTGTGTCCACATCTGCAAAATGCTTCCTACCTTACTTGCTAGATAGTGGGGCCTGGGGGCTAGAGAGGTGGGCCAGTGATTAGAGCATTGGCTGCTCTTGCAGAGGACCCAGGATGGATACCCAGCACCCACGAAATGGCTTACAGCCCATCTGTAACTCCAGTTCCAGGGGCGATGCCCTCTTCGGTGCACAGACACATACAGGCAAGCATCTATACGTAAATAATTTTTTAAAATTAAAAATTCTAACAACAAACATGTAATGTCTATATAATTTAAATTAAAAAATATTTTTAGACACCTGGGTGGTGGTGGCACACACCTTTATTCCCAGCACTTTTGAGCCAGAGGCATGTGTATCTCTGAGTTTGAGGCCAGCATAGTCTATGGAGTGAGTTCCAGAACAGTCAGGGTTACATAGAAAAAAATCCAGTGTTGAAAAAACAAAAACAAAAAACTCAACAACAATCAAAAGATTGAGACAAAGTTTTGTTACAATAGCCCAAACTCCTCATCCTCCTGCTTAGTCCTCCTAAGTGCTGGTATTACCTATTCTTTTTTCGTTTTCTTTTTTTCAAGACAGGGTTTCTCTGTAGCTTTTAGAGCCTGTCCTGGAACTAGCTCTATAGGCCAGGCTGGCCTCTAATTCACAGATATCCGCTGTAACGGCGTAAGCGAATGCAGACAGATTGTCAAAATATAGACAGCTTTAATGGAGGAATAGACTTACAGAACCACTGTTCCCGCGGAGACCAGGAAAGCAGAAGAGAGCGCTGGGAGCACGCTCACCAATTTTATAGGAGAACTTTAGCCTGAGGCGAACACGCCCCCTAAGGGGTGGGACTTATCCCTACA